>NC_083599.1:77831046-78136671 GCF_020882245.1 Rhopalosiphum padi
CCGTACAAAGTGACCTAGAACCATGATTCAGTAATACTTTTAATTTAATTGTTTTCAGCAGTTGTTGATGCTCTTGAAAAGATTAGTGTATGGTTGGACATAGAAACATCATCTAAAGCAAATCGACTTTTTGATGCCATAAAAAAATCAGAATTTATAATATTTATTCGTATTATTGGAAAAATATTTGCTATTAGTCTTCCTTTGAGTGCAATTGACGAATTGCATACAGAGAATATTGCAGTGGCGGCTCGCCGGGTGAGGTAAGTGAGGCACAGCCTCACCTGAAATTTACCATTCTAATAATTTATTATAAGCCTATTATCAGTATCTAATAATATTTCAAAATATTAAAATAAACATAATTTATATTTTTTTTTTTAAATCGTAAAAGACAAAACCTAATGGTAAAAAACTGATAACATACAAATTTGGCGCGAAAGGGCGAAGTACTGCGCCAGTACCGGTGTACGGCACTACATACTCCACGCCCCGCGGTCACAGCCATAGGAGAGTATACTACTGTCTAGTGTCTACTACCACTAGAGCGGGGCCGCGAAGTGACGTGACGAAATATTATATGAATACTCGGTAGATGGTGTTTACGAAGCGAACCGATGAGGCCCGAGAGGCAAAAATTTTTATGCTTCAGTTAGGTATTGAAATAATAACATTATGTAGTGGGGGTAAATTGGAAATAAAGTATATACGGTAGAATGAGGCTGATATAAATTAGCCTCAGTGGTATTAATCATTCTGTGCAATCTAAACGACAAAACTGCAGATAATAGGAATTGATAATACATCCGTATGCTCCATAAGTTATTACTTACCCTACTATTTTTATAGATAATAATTTATCATTTATCAGTCAATATTAATTTAAATCATAGACATGATATAATAATATAAATAATATACATTCTGTGTCTATGATTTAAATGATACAAATCTAGCTATTTTAACCATAGACTTATTATATTATTTGTCTTTACGATTTTAGGACATTATACTACTATAGTTAGAATCGTTTTACGTTATTCGCTAAATTCGTTTTTTTTATTGCAGTTTGTTATTGGAATAATTAATTAAAATTTCTATCGAAATATTGAATATGTTCCCGTTCAACGATGTGGTTATAAATATCTGCCTCACCACTCACGAGACCCACGAGCCGCCACTGTAATATTGATCTTAATATTATTTTTTTTGTACCTAATTACACTAATTATTATATTCAGAAACTACAATTTTATTATATTATAAACAATATACCTATACATAAACATAATTCTATAAGTGTCTAATGTGGGGGGGGTGGTAAATAAAAATGTTGGCCACTCAAGAAAAATATTGGCCATAACTGTGACACCCGAATTATTTAATCCTAGCTACGTGCCTGCCGCGGATTAAAACGCGGCGTGTTGCATCCATCGTGTATAGCTACTCCGATATAAGACAATGAATTTTGAATTCGACGGAAAACGCGGCGGAATACGCCGTATATAGCCGGGGCCTTATATATTATATAAATGATATGATATGTTTTAATATTTGTTAAAATTGGTTTTTCGTTGTATAGTTATAGTTTTTTAGAATTCTTAAAATAGATTAGATGTGCGCGATACGGCCGTGCGTATGATCTGGCGTGCGGCGGTGCGGGTCATTCCAAATATGGTATTATATCAAAGAGACTGTGATGCATCGTCACCAATTATTGGCGCGTGGGTACAAGGGAAATATTAGTGTAAGTGGGGTTTACTATATAGGCTATGAGAATTGTCTCGCCATTAGGATTTGCTCAATAATTATCGATATCGCTATCGCGTTGTCACGCCGACGTCATCGTCTACTGTAAATCGTGATAGCTAATAGACGATAGGTACCTACTACCTATACGTACCTATACCTTACTACGTGTTTAATCTCAAAAATATTCAAACTATTTCATTAGAAATTCATAAAATGTCTTCTCCGACAATTTTGATATTTTGTAATACTCATTTTTAAAATAAATAATACTCGTAAATAAACAAAATAACAGTAGGTATTTATACTTGAAATTTTCAAAATTCTTTAACTCTTTTTGAGCTATTTATATAGGCATGACAAATATTCATCTATTTAATTTTTTTTCTTCCATAAATGGTTCAACATTTTGAACATTTAATACAAGATCCTATATAACTTATTTTTTATGTGCATAAAAATATTAAAAATACATAAGCGCAATTTTTTATAAATGCATTTGAAGTTTAAGCTTCATTTTAGTCCCTTAAATTGTGTTTATGCATATAATATCGACTTAAATAATAAATAATACTAAAAACATTTAAAGTTTTCCTAATTGTTTCCCACAATGAACGCAGGATAATTAATTATTAGCACCAGTCACTATTTTTTGTAAATTTTGCTACTACACACTTAATTTTTTTTTGTTTGCATATCTAGACAAACATCTTTTAAGGGTTATCACTAGTAAACATAAACTTTTTATCGTCTATTTGTCATTTGCTACTGCACACAAAAATAAGGGCTGATCAGCACCTAAGGAAAAGTTCCACAACAGGTTTGATTATACATTTATACCACAGAATAGATTAAATTCTTAAATCTATTCGGTGATTATACCTTAGAATTGTGCCTTGAGGCTTGAATTAAAATAAAAATGAATTAAATTATATAATACTTATTTAATTATTAAAAAAAATATTCATGTTTTATAAAAATATTGTTTTGGATACGAATTGCACAAATGTCTTCATTCAAGAACTCAGTTTTTTTTTTATATCAGTTTTTGTTTTTGATAGATTCATTTTACGTACGAAGATGAATTTTCAGTCTAGGATAACTAGTAGGATATATTATATGATAACTTATATTTAAATAATTGTGATATACCTACTGTTATTTTACTTGATTTCGTAAAAAAATTAATTTCATATGCTAATAATTTTTTTTCTATATTGCGTTGGAATTTTTTTTTATTGTTATTTGAAGAAAAAGTTGTGGGTATCCTCGTGTTGGGTTTTTTAACCATAGATATAAATTACAAAAATGTTATGAATTTTCAACTTCAAAATGCCTTTCTTCTTTTCGCGATTTTGATATATTTTGTAAACATTTGAAGTTTTAATGCTTATAAGCAAAAGTTATGACTAACGATTTTTGATTTTATTTTATTATTATAAGAACAACTTATAATAAACCTTATATTAAATTTTAAAGATTTTTTGAAAGCTGAATTTTTTTTATTGGTACCAATTTCAAGAAAAAAAAAATTAGTAAAATCGAAAATTTCAATGGTCTATAAATAGTTTAAACAAATTCTAAATATTTTGAAAATGTAATCATACATATTACATATATAACATAATATATAATATATAATAATAATAATAATATTATATATAATATATAATCAAAAACCGATATTGTCGAAAGTGGTTATATGTAAAAATTCCCGTTTTTCCGTCATTTTTTCAGGGTTTTTCCTGACGCTTTTGAAAACTACTGCACATTATATTTTACTTTTGACCCCAAAGTACTAACTAGTTTCAATTTCCTTTTCAAACTTTCAAAGAGGGGCTGAAGTCAAAAATCAAAGCACTATTACTACTATAAAACGTGATGACAGACTCAAAAATCAAAAAAATCAAAACATACATATACGTAATACATATGTACCAGGGGCGTAGCGTGCAAGCTAAGCACTGTAAGCACTGCTTACACTTTAAATCAAAGGAATAATAAAATAGATCACAACTAATATTAAGAGGACGTGGCACCCCAGAAAAATATGCCGTAAAAACATGTTTTCGTACTTCCAATAATACGGCTTACTGAAGGGTTTTACGAGAAAAACACCTATTATGAAATTTGTAGAGGAGAATTTTATCTAGAATCGTATAGAGCCTGATTTTCGATATTTTTATTAATTATTCAAATAATTAAAACAATAAATAGTAAAAAAAACCATAAAATTCATTGTGAAATATTGGACGATTGAAAAAAGATATCAAAAATTGGGCTCTATCCTCTTCAGACCTAGTGTACTCAAAACAAGACAATGTTATGTAGTACCAAATGCCTGATACCAACTTAGAAAACCATAGTAGATATTGATGTCCCAATTTGTACACAATTGATTTTGCGAGTGAATTACCATTATATTATTTTAAGAAGATACTATATCATTGCTGTAACAGCTAAATCTTATTTTTATCATGTTTATGCAACTATTTAGTGTATATTTATTTTTTTATAATAATCATGAACATAATGAAATACCAAAATAAACTTCGAACATTTTTTCTAAAATTAGAATACTTTTAACATAAAATATTACAATGTAAATAAAACCAATGTTATTCCAAATTAAACTAGAGATCTCAAACAAATATTACAAATCGTTATAGATAAGATGATATTTTTTTTTATTTATTAAATGTACACTAGAATAATGTACTCAAAGTAGGACATTCGGTAAATAACCATCACTATTACAATTACATATTGACGCTCAACTCCGTCTACGCGTGTCGTATTTTTTTGTTATTTCTAATCGTAATTATATTTTTTATTTTAAAATAATAACTAAAACTAAAAATGTCGAAACTTACACCACAAGAAATTATGTCTTTAATACATGGTGGCAATACATCCGATTTTAATGAATGCAGTGACGATTAAATTTTTTTTTTATGTAAATGAATTTGAAGTCGATGCTATTAATTGGGATGAACTCGACGTACTTCAAAGAGAGCTGGAAATAGCAGATAATTCAAATGACCAAGACTTAAGTATGTTAGTGAATGAAAACTCGATTGACGATGAAAATAATCAGGTACCACATATTATAAATTCATCTATACAAAATAAATTTACTAGTGACTTTGCATGGGGATCAAATTAAAAATTTTCTAATAAAAGTAAGTTTATTAGAAAATCGACTAATGATTTTAATCAATACCAAAGAACTGAATGGATTATTTTAAGCATTTTATTCCCGATCAAATTATGGAAAACTTTTCGTTCCACACTAATTCTCGATACAACGGAACAACGTGGAAAATCTTTAAAAACTACAACAATTGAAATTAAAAATTTTTTTGGAATTTCGATTTTTATGTCGAATATGGGTTATCCACAAATTCGAATGTATTGGACCAAAGGAACTAGAGTTCCTTTAGTTTCAAATAATATGGCACGAGATCGATATTTTTTAATCCGCTTTAATTTGAAAATTGTCAATGATTTTTCCATCTCGGATGAAATAAAAAAAAAAAGATTTTCTCTGGAAAATACGACCAATTTTAGATAGTGTAAAAAATGGTTGTCTTCAATTAATAAGTGATACACATCTTAGTATTGACGAACAAATTATTCCGTTTACTGGCAGCACTCGATTAATACAATACGTCAAAGGTAAACCTAACCCCGAAGGACTTAAAAATTTCGTATTAGCTGATAAAAATGGCTTAGTTTTAGATATTTTTATTTATCAAGGTAAAAAAACTACAATTGATCATGACGATTGTGAATTTTCATTAACTTTGGCTGAATCAGTTGTGTGGCATTTAAGTGAAACAGTCCCACCCAAAACGTGTTTATATTTTGATCGATATTTCACCACTGAAAAATTAGTACAGATACTACTAAAAAAAAATTTTTTTTCTACGGGTACAGTAATGAAAAATCATTTGCCAAAAAATATAACATTAATGTCAGATAAAGCAATGATGAAATCAAATAGAGGTACTTCAAAACAATATGTGAGAGAAGATAAAAAAATGGTATTGGTAAAATGGTTTGATAATAAGCCAATCCATTTATTATCTTCGGAAAGTGATAAAGAACCAAAAGATACTTGCCGCCGATGGTCAAAAAAAGAATTTAAAAAAATTGATGTGGAAAGACCTAATTGTGTTAAAAATTATAATACATTTATGGGAGGTGTCGACTTGTGTGATCGCATGATAGCTCATTATTGAATGAAATCTCGTACAAATAAATGGACAATTCGTACAATTTTCCATTTTGTAGACTTGAGTATTGTAAATGCATGGATATTATACAAAATAGATTGTGAGAGTAAAAATATACCTAAGAAAAAACTTATGCCATTGTTAGATTTTCGCATTGAAGTAGCTCGTACTCTCATTGTTGATGGTGGAGAAGACACCTCCGTTAGCGATTGCGAAGAAGATAATTCACAAGAGGAAAATAGAGGCTGGTATAATAATTTACCACCAAAAGAATTTCGTAAAAGTGGACAACATTTACCAGTAGCAGAGGAACTTAATTTCCCTAATAGATGTCGTAGAGAAGGATGCAAATTTAAAAGTCGTATTAAATGTGACAAATGTAATTTATTCTTGTGTCTTAATAAAAATAACAACTGTTTATATAATTTCCAATTGAATTTATAATTAATACTTGTTAATATGTTTAATTTTTTTATAATAAAAAACTTATTGTATTTTTTTGTCAACTACCTACAGTTAGTAGTATAAAGGTTTTAATATTTTATTTTTTTTTAATGTTCATACAAGACGAGTATTTCTATTAAATTATATGAATTATTTTATTATCTTTTAAATTTAAGTATCTTTAGAGTCAAACTGTTACTTGTCAATTAGTATTTATTGCTTATTATTTTAAAGTTAAAATGTATTTTAATTAACTTAATTAAAAAAATATAATAATTTATTTTGAATTATTATTTAACCGTATGTAAACCTAATGTCCTTTTTTGAGGACAATGATTTTAAGTTCAGAAAACCATTGATAATTGTAATCAAATCGTATACAAATAGTATTTTTCTTATCCAATATATGTGTACAATAAAATGTAATAAGATTGGTCACACTGAATTGTTGAAAAATTTTCAGGTGGTTCGTCGATTTATTGCATGTCCTATTTTGTACACATTAGTTATCTGCAATGATTTTTAAATATTCCCTTCGGTCTGAAGAGGCTATACGATTCTAGATAAAATTCTCCTCTACATTTTTTATTATAGGTGTTTTTGCTTTATAACCCTTCAGTAAGCCGTATTATTGGAAGTACGAAACCATGTTTTACGGTAAAAAAAAGTATAATTACGCTCGGACATGTGCTGCGCTCATCGTCAGCGGCAGCCTTCGATACTCGGTCTTCATTCCTCCACCCCGCGTACAGTACCGTACCATAGACCAAAACGAGTTTTCTTATCGTGACCGCGCATGGTTTATAAATACTCAAATAATTATCGATACGTGAAATAATAATACTGAGTATGAATGTATGATTGGTATGAATATTATTGTTCGTATTTATATTCGTTATTCATATTATTTGCGCTACTGCTACTGTATAAAATCATCTATCGTAATGTTGAAGTTTTTCAACATATGATTAAAATAATTTTTTTTTCAATTGAAGTAGAATATTTTTTGTATTATAATTTATTGTTGATAAATTTTTTTTTTTTAATAAAAAAATTAAATCAGTAAAAATTTCACCTATTATTAATAATTGAAAAAATGTAAAAGGAAAAACAGGAATAACAATGATGAATATTGTTTTATATTTTCCTATAATTTAATTATTGTTCTCGTAAGTCTTAATAGGTATAAGTATAGGTAATATATAGGTAAATTTGTTAAAAAAAAATAATTTTAAATACATACGATTCAATTAAAATCTGAAATATTATAAAATATTTGACTCTCATGCACAATATGTACAAACATATTTTGTTACATATACAATAAGCAAACATAATTAAACACAAAAGAACCAGATAAACTTAAAATCATAACGTAATATTAGTTGGTAGATATAGATATAGATAAATATACCTATATATTATAGATATTATAATAGTTATTGTCACTTTTGATTCCTATCATTTTAAAATGATAAAAACATGACAAAACAATAATTAAAATAATCTCTATAATATCGAAATAATTATGTAAGGAAAAAAACAAAATTTAAATGTTTTAACACTTTATTTTTTACATTATAATATATATATATATAAATAAATATATGATATATTAGTACCTATAGGCTATAGGTACCTAAAATCATATAATTATTACAAATTAAATATTAAATTATAATCATTTGAATATTATTATACAAATATATAATTACATAATTATTAATCGTATAAATAACAGACGTATTAAAAAATTATAATATATTGACTAATTATTAATTCACAAAAATCATGATTTAAATTTCTAAAACTTATATTTAACAAATATACAGATATACACTTAAAAATAAAATATATATAGAATATAATATGTATTCTTAAAAAATATATATAACTATACTTGCCTACATAGTGTGAATAAATTTAAATTTACATGAAATATAATTTTATTTTAAATTATTAAAGTGTATTATTATGTTTGAACCATGGGCTTAGGATAATAACCTAAATTTATATTTTCTAAAGCTGATTTTTTTTTTTTTTATACAACATTTTATACTTAAGTATAATAATATAACAGCTATTATCGTAATCAAATATTTATTTGTATATACAAACTCATAGGTTTTTTCTAATGTAAGTGAATTTAATAATTTTTCTTGTTGATCTAATTTTGCGTTTATTTTATCGAAAGACTCTTTATCAAATTTTTAATTTTTAATTTCATCTAAATGAATGGGTTTCGGATATAGTCGATTAACTGCAATATTACAGCACGAATCATTTAAAAGGCTTAACTCTAAAGGTTGTGTTACAAATGACGATTCTAATATTTGTTCTGTTATTATAACGCCCTGAGTCGTTTGAGCAAGACAACCAGCTTTCAGGAATAATTTACCAGAACTTTTTAATGTTAGCCTATGAATAAAAGATCGTTTATTACAAATTATCGTGATTATAGTAGGCTTTACACATACAAAGTACCAATTATTTTTGAAATATGATGGGTACCATAACTCTTTTTTAAATTCAGTGATATAAGTATCACATTGGGTAGGTTTGGCTATAGAATTTTTTAATATTTCTGTTACACAAATGGGATCAGTAACACTATTGTGTATGATTTCATTAAAACCACAAACAAAAGTGTTAGCAACTTTTACACAGTTATTGATATTAGACCAAATAAAATAATTTGTCACCAAATCGTCTGTTATTAAGTACATTGGATTTTCAGTCATATGTATAAATTGTCCTAATTCATTGATTGGAACATATATCGGTAGAATATAATATAATTTGAAAATGTCGATGATACATAATGGAATTTTTATTGAAAATATTAGTCTATCGTTCATTGGGTGAAGGTCTATGTGTAATATTTTGTATATTTCTTGTATATTATCTTCATTAAATTTTATAGGGAATTGTAAATTTTCCGGCAGGATATTTTCCATTCGTTTTATTTCCGACAAAAACTGATCTGGTGTAATTATAAAAACATCCAATTTATTCGTTTGAACGTTTGAAATTATTCTTTGTAACCTCGTTACAAATATATCTAATTCACTAATATTATTTTCAATCAGGGATATTAATCTTAGAATAATAATTTGTTTATTTTCGTCTGTTAATTCAATACTCATGGTGTTAATAGTGTTTTCAATTTTTTTCATATTTTAATCAAATAATATTTTATTGTCATTAAATGTTGTTATGGTTTCATTAAAATTTGTTATTGTGCTCCTTAAAATAGAAACTTGGTCTTCAACTATGTGTATCATATCTTTTTGATCATTCTCTAATTTGTTAATCGAACTATCATACCTTCTTACATCATCAGCGTCGGCAATGCCGAACATCCACTGTAATGCCGAACCCCCAGATTCAAATGATCGCTTAACCTTTTTACTATGCCTAGCCATTTGTCTAATAGTCTGTGTATCTGTATTAATTTTTTTTACACGCTTCTCCAACTGATTTAGAGTTATTTGGTATGTGTTATTAATTGCAAATGAGTTGATTGATTTTAACATGGTATTTACATCGATAAGGCTATTGATTAGATATTTTAAATCTATAAATGTATTGATGGTCCAACTACTTTTACATAATTTACCTTCTCCTATTATCTCGTACTGTAATCCTGGACTATTGGTGGTAAGAGTGAGGTTATAAAATGCAGCATCTCGATTTTCACTGGAAATAATATGATTGGTCAGCAGCAATAGTAGCATGGTACGACAAATCATATTCCAGGCATCCATTTTTGTTGTAATTCTATGATAAATAATTTTTATACTATTATAAAATATATATAATAACAAAAATATGTATATAAATTATAGGTATTTCGTACTTACTTGGTTTATTATTTTGACGTTATATAGGTACTTTAGCAAAATTTTATCGCAACAAGTATGATAGATGTAAAAAATATTGTACGTATTTTACAAATACAGCTCTATATTGAAGTGTAGTACACCGACGTAAGACGTTCAAACGTTTGTTATTGGTATCAATAAAGAACACGAGAATTGCGTGATTTATAATATTACTGTTTTATTGAATTTAACACTAATTAATTGTATATTTGCACACTAATAATTATAAGATATTCTGAGAGGCACTGATTAAAAACTATAAGAGGTTCTGCTAAGACTATTAAAAAGATGCTTTGCTGAACAACACGGCTGTTGCTCACACTCTAGACCAGACTCGACTACTGACCACCAACAGGGCCCGTCGTCACGGTCTCTCCGAGGCTCTTAGGATGTGCTGATCTAGCCCTTTTTGGTCACGTAGACCATCGTGGGAATCTAAGTGTTCTCACACTCATTTTGCCCGAGTCAACACATTCCAACATTATATACACTAGTCTTTTGGACAAGATAAAAAAAACTTATATAACTATACGCATACGCATATACATATATATATATATGCCTATACAGCAATATATTGACTATACAGCTATATATAGCTGGTCGTCCGTTCAAAAAGGGTTTATTCAGCAGATTCCTTTAATTTTAATATAATATGTTGTAAATAGCTGTAACATATAACAATGTAGTAAGACGTGATCGTGTGACTCGACTACACTAACTGTGATCTACTTTGGTCTGTTATTTTTATTTCTTAAAAATTGATATACAAAAATTGAAAAATGTTTAAGTCAAAAAATCAACAATGCAATACGAAGGATGTAAAAGTGTATTTTTTAACTAATTGTTTTAAAGTTAATTTATTGGAAGCTAAAAAAATGCTTAGGAACCCAACTAATGTATCAAACGTTGTTCAATGTTCAAAACTTGAGCCACAGCCAGGTAAGTGGTATATTTGTATAAATTGTAATCAAACAGAATTTACCTCAGATGGCATCGAATGGCAAGTAACAGGCACAAATGTATTACCAAACGATAAAAACCCTATTGTGCATGTCGAATACTTTGCATCGGAAAATGTACACAAAAGTATCTTTAAATTAGTTGAAAAAAATCGATATAATGCAATTTTAATCAACTATGTGGAATCTTCACACTTGAATATTACTAACTCACCGAAAATTGAAACTGAAATCAAAAAACCAAAATCGTTTGTTTCTAAAAAGAGATCTATGAAAAGTATAATGAAAGATCGTTTAAAAATATTCAAAAACTTAAGTAATGAAGAAATAATGGATAATCAATCAACTATTGAACTAATTAAGTAATCATAACTATTTTTTAAATTACAACATAATATTATGTCATATATTGTTTTTTTCTGTTAGAAACAAAAATATTGACTCGCCCACTTTAGGCGCCGATAACTGTCTTCCAGGTACTTCGACATCAATCCCTACTTCCGATTGGTAATAATATACTAAACACTTTATGTACTTATTATGTACAATACTATATTACTATATACTTAATATTTTAGTTAAAAATAATATATCTATTAATTAATTAACTGTTTTATAGTACAAAGGGTGATATACCACTATTGATAAGTAGTACACCATCAAATAGAACTTATATAAATGCCAATGATTTGGATATATCGAATGTGGAAAGTTACGAACTTACAACTTCTTGCGATAATACTCATAATAATCCGTAAGTTAAATATTTTAAACATATTTTTATTATTTGTAAAGAGACAACTAGCAGTTTATTTAAATTTTTATTAATATTATGGTGGTGTTGCTACAGTGATTTTTGCATTAGTTCACCACAAATAGCGAGTTGTGTAGAATTTACAGCAGAGACAAGTACACCAAAACTGAAATTGCAAGTACAAAACCAATTTGATGAACCTGAATTAACTGTTAAACTACGGCTACTGAAATAAATTCATCTTTCGAGTAAAATTTATATTAAATCATATAGTAGTTTTTTATGTATTTTAAATAAATTGTAGTGTAGAGTCTAGACAATATTTTCATTATGTATAGGTTTGTTAAAATCCATGTCGAATTTATTGACTCTCACGCACTGACTGTCAGTTCAGTCTCAGAGGTAGAAAAAAGCCTCATGTAAGAATTTTGTTACCATCCGTAATGTTTTATGAATTAAAATTTAAATTAATTACCTATATATTTATCTAGTGAAAGAGCAGGTGAAATAAATGGGTGTAGGATTGTAGACATCGGATATGTTTTTAGTCAAGTTCTTGATTGTACTCACGAAGAAATGTATGGATGTAATTTTATGAACATGGAATATATATCAGAATTTAGGAGAGGTTACTATTCACAATTTTTGTTCAAATGTAAAATGTGCAATATTCAAAAAAAAATATATTCTTCAAAATTTAATGAAAATCTTCAAAATCAATGGTCAATAAATAAAGCTATTGTAAATAGCACTATTGCAATTGGTAATTAAAATATTGATTTAAATGTAATGCTTTGCGATTTTGTTTTAATTAAATAGTAATTTATTGTACGAGTAGGAATTGGCTATACCCAACTAGCCGAATTTTCTGCTGGTTTAGAAATACCATACATGTCTGCAAAAATGTACCATTCATTTAAGTCAGTTCTCCAAGATGATATTAAAGGCACAGCTTGGTCAGAAATGAAAGCGGCAGGAGATGAAAAAAGAAAATATGCTATAGAATCGGGTTCTGTTGATAATAATGGTATACCACTCATTACAGTTGTTGCGGACGCTCAGTGGTCCAAGCGGAGCTATAAAACAAAATACGACGCTTTTTCCGGAGTGGTAAGTGTTTTAAACAATTTAAAAAGTACATAATAAAATAAAATTCAAATAACTATTAATTAAATTAATAGACAAATCTATAACTAATCTTAACTAATTTTTACGTGACTTTAGGCAAGTATTATTGGATACAAAACAAAAAAAATACTTTTTGTCGGAATCAGAAACCGATATTGCGTAATTTGTAAACGTTCTTCTAATAAAAATATTGAAAAACCTATACACACATGCTTCCTGAATTGGAAACACGGTGCTACAAGTATTGAAGCGGACGGAGTAGCCGAAGGTTTTACCAAGAGTTTCGAAATGCATGGCGTTAAATATTCAAAATTAATTGGTAAGATACAATTACGTTTATTACATAAATAAAAATTTATAATCAAATTTTATGAATTTTTAACAACAAAATAACTTTAAATTTATGCGATTTTATCATATTTTGTTAAAAATTGAAGAAATAAAAAAAATGTGACCGACGATTTTTTTAATGGCAATAAGTACAACTTATGAACATTCTTGTATTTTTCACTCCGTTCAGAATCTAAAAAAATGTTTTAGGTGACGGTGACAGTAGTGTCACAAAAAGGCTAAATGAAATACTACCGTATGGTCCGAGCCTAAGAGTCGAAAAAATTGAATGCAGAAATCATATGCTTAGGAACTATTCCCAAAAAATGTCTGCACTCACTAAACGGACAGAATTTCCTATTGCAATAAGAAAAAAAATTGCTGATAACCTTGTTAGGCTTAGAACTGATATAACCAAAGCTATACAGTATAGAAAATCTGAGGAAAAACCATTACAACAGAAAATTTTAAGTAAGTACCTACCTAATTTATGTTATTGTTTATTACATTTTATTTATTTATTTGGGGCTTTTTAGATCTTAAATACGACATAACCAACGCACCAAACCATCGACTTTTTGATTGCCATAAAAAATGTGCTCCTTATTTTTGCGAAAAATCTGCAGATAACTTAGTTGATAACTGCAAGACAAATGAAAATGATGGTATAGTCAAAGAAATTAATATAATTGTTTCTCGTTTGGCTAATAATGCAAAGAGTCTTATATTGGACGTAGACAATAACATTTGCGAACAATTTAATAGTGTTATTAATAAATTTCTTGGTGGCAAAAGAATAAATTATAATCGAAGGAGTTCTTATAATACAAGGATATTAGCAGCCGTGGTTAGTTTTAATTCTAGCGAGTATTTAAGAGCTGTAAAAAAACATATCACTCAAACAAGTCCTGGTAAGATAACATTTTTTTTTGAAAATTATTATTATATACAAATGTAAAATAACCTATTAATTATTTTTTTTGTTAGGAAAAACGGCTAAATCATTTTTGAGTAAAGTAATAAAAAAACGTTCTGCTTGCCAAAAACGAAGACGACTTTCGACCAAACTTAAATATAAAGTAAAACGACGACCAAAAGCTAGTTCCAAACCAGACGAACATTATGGTAACGCAGACATATTAGACGGTATGTAATGATAAGCTCATATATTATTGTAAATTGTAATAAATAAACTTAATTATATCTAATTAATAACTGTCGTATTGTTTACGTTATTATAGGTATAAGAGAAGTCGATGATCCATCATTTGTAAAAGATATGGAACAGTTTCTGAAGTAGGTACTATAGGCAAACAACGATATAAATACTGAATACCCAATACCTAGCTATTATTCGTTTTATTCAATAATTTCGTTTCTAAAGGACTTTATATGACGTCAACCGCACCACAGTAGAAGAAACTACAAGACATCAAGCCGAAAGTGAAAACTGGAGGGCAGAAAGGATGATTCGACTCACCGCTAGTAACTTTGGTCGTGTATGCAAAATGCGTCGTAATACTAGTTGCAAAAATATAGTGCATTCAATCTTATATCTAACATTCAATAACAAGTTAGTTTAATGTTATACACTTAAAATACCGCACTATAATTAAAATGTGCATTGTTAATATTAAGAATATTTTTATTTCTATTTCTTTTTTTATTTAATAGATTCTATATTTTTTTATTTTATAGGTCTGTCCAGTATGGTAGGGATATGGAAGACGAGGCAAAAACAAAATTTGAAGAAAAGTTCGGTTACAAAATAAAAAAATGTGGTCTTTTGATTGATACGCAAATTCCATATTTAGCTGCTAGTCCAGGTTTAACAAGATTTGATTTTCTTACTATTTTCTCTAGTATATAATAAAATAATTCATTAATTAATATTACGATATTTTTTTTTCAAAATTATTTTAGATGGAATTATTGGTGATACTGCTATCGTTGAAATTAAATGTCCTTATGCTACAAAAGACACGGAAAATGAGATGGAGGCTGTATCCACTGGCAAAGTTTGTTTTCTACTAAAAAAATACCTTTCCTTATTTATTTTTTTAAAACCTAATTTATTTAACACAGCTGAAGTATTGTTCCATCAAAGAAAACAAATTGGTATTAAGTAAAAATCATATTTACTACTACCAAATTCAAGGACAATTGCATATTTCTCAAAAGGAACAATGCTTTTTTATTATATACACGACTAATTGGATGTCAGTCCAGATAATAAAATATGATGATGATTTTTGGAGCACACATATGGTCGATAAATTAAAAACGTAAACATTGTTAGAATTAATATTGATTTAACTTTTGTTAAATCCAATATTTAGTTATTAATAAAATATAGTAAGTATATCAATATTCAATTTTATACTTATAGGTTTTATCTAAACTGTTTGCTGCTAGAAATCGTGGATCCTGTTTATAAATATAGATTTATGAAATCAGACATAAGAGAGTCAAAAATAATTTTACAGCAAATGAAAATCGCAAAACAGCTAATTAATAACAGATTAACGTGAAAGACGAAAAACAAAAATTTAATATTAATTCAATTGTGTTATTTTTATTTACTATGTTAACTATATTGATTATTATTATTTTATTTTATTTTATTTGAATTAGAAGTAATAAAGGTATAAATACGAATCAAGCTATATTGTATTACAGTTTTTACGATCTATATTTTAGTGTATATACAAATGCTAGCAGTAACTTAATTTAAAAAATAGAAGGTGGGTACGCGGCGCGCGGTTATCAAGAAAATAGTACATTGCGACATATAAGTATTCAGAAGAACGTTCATATAATAATAAGCGACGCTCCCGAACGAGCAGCCGTCGACTGCGAATAGTGGGCGTGGCTTAACGCCGCGTGCTTGCGGATCGCGAAAACACCTAACAGCGCATTCTCTTGGACGTTGTATACGTTTCGCTTTGGGTGCCACGTCCTCTTAAGAATATAATGTAATATTATATTATTATATTATAGGTAGGTACATAATAAATGATTAAATTTTAAAATTTTATTTTTATTTATAAAATATTTAAAGTTATTGGTAGTAAATAGTGGTTATTGTTATTGTTTTGTTTGTGTCGTGTACTGTGTACTATATTTAGGGAAAATTATCGATTGACGGTCTATTTTTAATCCATTATGTTAACGGCATATCATAATACGATTTGTAGTGTAACACATTCTGAAATTTCTTACGCGGAACTGTTGTTTACGAATAGCCTATAACGTCATAGTCATAGAAGGGGTCACGTATTTAACTAGCGTTTGTAAGCACATTTGATATTGCTTACGCGAGAAACAAGTAGCGACCAGCTCGTAATCCGACGCGTTGTAGACTGTAGCCGTTTTTTCTTGTTTACACAGTACACTGATTACATTCTTTTAATACCCACGCCACGCCACTGATATGTACGTAATAAAATAAAAGTTTAATGAGAAAAAAAGTGTGACAAAATGAAATTAGTATACCTAACAATGATTCGTGTTTACTTGCTTACGCGTACCCATATAGCAAATGCGATACCTATATTGATATATATTTGATATTCAGTATATATTTTTTTGTACATTCGATAGGTAATATTCATACAATATTAAAAAGATAACTGAAAATCAATGTGTGTGTTTATATATTTCTATGATAAATTCACTATATCAAAAAAGTAATTTTCGCATAATGTATATTAGATATTTTAATTAATTTTTTAAATTATTGTTAATTTTTTATCATTCTCTCCCAATAAATAGTTCCCCAGCATTCACTAGAAATAACCTTGTAGGTATACCATGTTGTTAGCTATATAGTATTAGATTAATTAAATCAATTATTAAAGTTTAAGTTAAGAATAACATTATTATATGCTTTAACCACGGTAGATTATAGAGGTATACGCACAGCCGTATATTCATAATGCACACAATTGTCCCAGTGGATGTGTTTGAGTCAAGCATTAACCGGTAGATCGCGCTGCAATCGAGTGGCCCTAATTTTCATTTGTACAATATTGGGTATATACAAAATAATAATTGCAAATATAAAAAAGACATATTAATGTATTTTAAATTATAAACACAAACATTAACATAAAATTACATAAGAAATAAATATGTTTTCTTAAATGAATTAGAAAAAAAGAAATGAATATTAAGAATAGTACCTGTATAATAATAATAATAACAATGTCAAATATAATTTTGCTTAAGACAAAATGTATACATAATAATACAAATAAGAAGTTAAATTATAATATAAATAGATGTGTGCTTAATGCTTATGTAACATATAGTTTAGATTCTTTTTTTTGTCTCTTGATTTTTTTTTACAAGACCGATTTTGTTCCCGTTCATATTGTCTCATTCTCATACGAATATAATAATGTAAATAACTTGCTAAAACATTGCTTTTATGTTCATTGCATGGAAATTTTAAGTTCACATTTATAATAATATCTGTGAGTGTTTTTTCATAACAATCCGAGTAAATTACATTTTTTACAAAAAATTTCTCAGCATTTAAGAAAATGTCATATAAATAAATATTGCAATTCAATAAAAAAACTTTCGTTTTCATACTTACAAGTTCTGCCACAGCTAAATTGAAAGTATCTAGGTTGGTTAAAAAGGAACTAAGACAAGTCTCACATTTTGTAGTCTTAAGTAGACGACGACACAAATATCCTGAAGCATAATAAATTACAATTTCCACTAGTTCTAGTGATTTATAATTATTGGCTATTAAATCTTCTCCTTCCCAATCATCATATTCTACAATTGAATCTAAACAATTTTTTAGTTTTTGAAGGACAGTACTACCAGTATCGCCTCCAAAGATGCTTTTATAGTCATCAAAACTTATAGAGCTCTCCATTAGTTCATCATTATTGACTGAACAGTTACCAAATTTTGGAGGTTTTAATAATTTATATGTTGATATAAGACGATATAACTGTTGGAATGTAGGCATTGCAGGATGGTCATTTTGACCACCAGCTTGTCGTATTATACCAAAAAATTGCTGAAAAAAAAATTATAAATTATAACATGTTCAATTTTTAGAATTAAATAAACATTGCAATTAAAAAGGTGACATCAATTATATATTATATAATTGTTGACGAATATTAAGCATATAATTTTTGATGAATAATAAGCATATAATTGTTGACTTATAATAAAAATATATTTTGTGGTGCATACGTTACTCAAGTATTAAAAATTGGCAAGTGCATTATTAATTTACTGCAAACAAATTAAATACAATAGATAGTTTATTTAATACTTTACCCACAAAATATAAGATACAATTAATATCTTGTATTTTTAAAATCATGGCTGATTATAATACACCATGATTAAAATATACCCTTTGATTTAAATCACAGAATCAGGTAAATACTGTTACTTATTGAGATTAGTTTCAAACACGGTAGATCGGTAGATCTTAGAATCTACCGTAGTTTAAATTACAGATTTTTAACAAACTCTATAATTTATTGAAAATAATCTTTTTAAGTCCTTGTGTTATATGACATTAATTCATCTTTGTTTATCAATTCATATGATTTCAAAATGAAATAGGCTGTAAAATAAATTCAATTAAGTACAATATAGTAAATATTAGTGTAAAATTCAATAATTCAATAATTCAATCACAAAATATGTGTAAATACTAATAATAAATATACAAATGGTAGAATAGATTATAACCACAATAATTAAAATTAAATAAATATGCACATTTAGTTTTGAGAACTTAACATATTAAAACAATATTATAAATGTGACTTATTTCAATTTTATCCTGATTAGCTTTTGAAGTTAAAACATAGTCAAACCCAACACTATGAAGGTATTCAATCAAATCAACTGTTGAATGAAGAGTAACTCTAAGACCCTCAGCTGTTTCCTTCGATAACAATTGTTCAGGTGTAATAATTTTGTTTGAAACCTCCGATTCCCAACAGTTAAGCCAAGCTATACCATCTTTTATAGTCTAGAATAAAATATATTGGTATGGTATAATTATCAAACTATTACTATAGCAAATTTTAAATTAAAAAATAAATAATAATAATAAAACATTATTGTTATAAAACAGAGTTTTGCTCACATTAATATCAGGACTATCGTGTTTAATTCCTTCTCCAGGATAACGTCTGTTCAGGCAATCAAATAAATTATTCAAAAATAATGAAAATTTAGCAGTTGATTCACTATCTTCCAGTTCTTCAGTAAGACGCTCTCTGTACATATTTAATCCTACGTAAACTGACTTACTAAATATCTAAAATTAAATGAATTTTTTTAATATAAGAAAAGTTTATCATAATTATAATAGAAAAATTACCTGTGTCATAAATGATACTCTCATTTTGGCAAAACTACATGGGTTAACATGTGATTCAGTAAGTTTTGGACATACCCTTGTATTACCTGGTAGAATCTTTTCTTTATTATAAAGAATTTGGTAATGCCTCCAACAAACTAATCCAAAGCTAGTCTAAAAAGAAAAAAAATTAATTTTATACCATGGTAGATTATATCTACTATAATCTTCAA
Source organism: Rhopalosiphum padi (assembly GCF_020882245.1). Classification (NCBI taxonomy): domain Eukaryota; kingdom Metazoa; phylum Arthropoda; class Insecta; order Hemiptera; family Aphididae; genus Rhopalosiphum; species Rhopalosiphum padi. Next base: position 77,851,121 of record NC_083599.1, read on the forward strand.
TGATTATTTAGTAACAAATTTATTAGTAGGTTATAGATACCATAAGCTCTTTTGCTAGAAGGCGATTGCGAATGCATTTAAATAAGTGTGGTGTATCTGAAAGTACGAATATTTTTCTACTCTCGTCGTGAGGATTATTAAAAAAATGTTTTACCGCACCAAGTTCACCAGTTATTCCAAATTCTTTCCACATCCGTCTATTTGGTTTAGCTCCATCACATATTATCCCTGTTACTTTAGCACCAGCATGTTCAAGTAATAGGATTGCTTGAACTATTAATTTTGCCAAAGTCACACCATTGGTAGCACCTTTAGCAGCAAAGCATCCGATAGGTTGGAAGTAGTTTTCACAGAGAGAAGAAAAACCAAATACTAAAGCATGGTCAGCCAAAGCTTCATTTTTTGTACTGGCAATATCATCATTACCAAAGTCTACCACCCCTTGATATCGAAGAGTTTTTGGATCAGTCTTCAATGACTTACGAACACTCATTTCGTCAAAAATATGAACACCATACTTTTGTTGTTCAGTTTTTTAATTAATTTTTTTCTTGAACATTTCAAAGAATGCCGGATCAAATCCAAAATCCAATTTTACCAAACTAAGATGCCTTTTAATAGTTTGTACACAAGGGAGTGGCAAAATTTCATTTTTTAGCATAAATTTATACATTGCAGGACTACGAATCTGCATAAGCAAGCAAGTAAGCAACCAATCATTTGAATACCTTCTACTTGTTTTGGAATTAAATTTTCCAATTCGTAAACATTCATTTATTACCATACTTTGTGAAGAATTCAAATTGAGCGTTTTATATGCTGTTGTATAGTTTCTTCTGAAATACTATCAATTTTATACTTGTAGGATTTTACCATTTCTTCAAGTTGATTATTTTTGTGTAATAATCGTATTCTGGACTTTCTAATAGCCTGGCGTGTGCGGATTACTTTTTTTCTCTTTCCGGCACTTAATTATGTAGACAGTGACTTATTTTTACCTTTATCTTTATATGACCTATAAATTATATCATAAAATGAATATTATATTTTATTAATACTATTTTTCCAAAACTTTATTAACATACCTGGACACTTTTGAAGCAAGTGCTCTACTTAATAAAACACATTTAGAGCATATGCTCTTATTAGGCTCTTTAATTTGAAATACACATTCTACACTTTGCCAACAATTTAAAATATTTATGTATCCTTTTTTCATATTATGTACAGCATTATAGGAAATTACAGGTGAAACACCACGACAAATAGCAACAGAGTGTAAACTATAAACAATAGTTTTTAATTGAAAACTTGAAGTCACTTTTTGTGAAGTTTCAAATGGCTTTCCCAATATAAATGTAATAATTGCATTGGAGTTTTTCATTGTTCGAATTTCCTTAACAACTACAGACATTGGTTCTGACACAGTTCCATTTGAGCAAGTATTTTCATTTCATTTATTTGATATGAAACCCAGGATGGATCTGGTAATTCAATTGTCAATAAAGTATCCCAAACATTAAAAATAAGTTGTTCGTCAATACCAGATTCCAATGTTGATGAAATATTAGTAGTGTTTAATTCTATAAACAAAATATATTTTTTAAATTCCTTAAATAAGTCTCCAAATTAATTTATTAAATTTATCACATGTTCATAGGAAATCATAGTTAATTGAATATACATTACCCTGATCATATTCAGATATTTTAACAATAGATGTTGTTGCAACACAACTATCTGTATTTGAATGAACAACTCTTTTTTTTGTGACTTTTTCTTTTATTTGTGATCTTTGGTATACATGATAAAGGGCATCCAGGAAATATAGATGGAATTGCACCTTTAAGTAATTTTGGTCTTTGTAATGGAATCTAAAGGAAACAAGTCATAAAAGAAATTAAAAGACCTATTTAACTAATATGTCATAAATCTATGAACAAAAACATTTGTTTTTATACATGGAACTATTTCTAATAATATTCAAAATTAATAGGTACTATATTAAATAAAAACTAATTGTATTAATAAATTAGGCTATTATGAACACTTACAGAAATTTGTGATTCTCCGGCTCCAGATGTCCAAGCCTAAAGTACCTCATTTTTTTTAAAATGTTTTAAACATATATACGAATTTGGCCCAAGTTCAATTTCTCTTTTTGGTATAGCTTTTCTCCAGTCATCAAATAAATTGCCATGAGGGACTTTAAACATTGATATCTAATACATAAATAACATTTATTCTAACTATATATTGTAATAATAATTAATACAAAATATCTTACCTTTTCCTTACAAGAACTATACCCGGATTTACAAAACGCTACAAAACATTTCACCATACTTACAACTTTGCCTGATAATATAGAACACTTAATATTTAATATTTTAGTTAAACTGTTATAGTTTAAGCTCAACTTTAACTTTTGCTAAAATATTTTTTTTAAATTAAATGTTCAGAAAATTATTGTAAATTTAAACTGTAATATTAAATCGTGTTGAATACGTCTTGTAAGTTGTATTTATATAATCGCGAATGCCATGACTATGACCGTGAATAAATGAGGCCACTAGATTAAGGCGCGCTCTAGTGGCTAAACATTCTTAATATCACGTTTGATGGGACGGTGTTTTGATATCCGTGCGTACACCTCTATAATCTACCGTGGCTTTAACCTAGGTAACGAATACTATGACCGCTAGAGCGCGCAACCGGTATTTCGTTACCTCGACGATCGTGTCGACAATCATCACACGCGACTATATGTATTTCGTTAACCACATGGCCAGTCGTGGTTCACACCTTTTATTAAATAAAAAAATTATCCTCAAGACAAAAAATAACAAGTACATCTTCCTGATCAATCTCCAATACACTTCATTCATAAAAAGAAGAGAATAACTACCGAAAAGTCGCCAAAGGTCACAGCACACGAAAGAACATCTGCAAAAACAGTGAGTTGTTACCGGTGCAGATAAGGGACCCGGCCGCGACACTCAAATAAAATCTCACCGCCGAGCTGAAGAAGCCGGGACTAGGTCGGAATTCCCGTACAGTTGGAATACAGAGTATACTGTGCCTGTATTAACGCCGCTGTATGTTTTCCGGCTTAGACCAGTGACTAAAGCCGTCGGTCAAGTTAGCAAGGAGCCGCCGCCCAGCCAACCCGTCAATCAGCGAGGAGCCGCCGCCGCCCAGCCAGCCCAGTTCAGCAGCAGCCAACAAGCCGCATCTGATTCACCGGACCACTATCGACCTTTAAACGGTTGGAATATAGTTCACCTGTATTAACGCCGCCTCACACAGTAGGAGTACAGTCAGGGGCGTACCGAGGAGGTTATTATTGGGGGGGCCAAAGTTAATAGTTTGGCCAACTCAGAAAATTGATCCGGGACAACTTGTTATTGTTATTTTGTTGGAGCCATTTCATCATTAAACTATTAAAGATAAAATGCTTTAATTATTTAAGTAAATTAAAAATTCAAACTATAATACTAATAGATTATGAAAAAATATCCATTTTAACATTATTCCATTAGGTGCAATAAAATGATAAATAATAATAAAATATATACTAATTTAACATATTAATAGATGACCTAAAGGATCTTTAGGAATTATTGATGTTTTTTGCATTTTGTTAATTATTATTATTGTCTTTAATTTTCAATCTTCATTTATACAACTACAATTATTCACATATTATGATAAAATACTATTTTTTTTAAATAGACACAGTAAAATGGTTTCATAGTGAAACAGTAATAGCAAATTGTGTGTGTGTACTAAAAAAAAGAAAACAAAGTAAATAGTAAAAATGTATATTATTATTGTTATAAAAATTATTAATTCTATTATAAATATTTTTCATTATCATCATTATTGATTATTAGTATTCTTCTTTTTTTTAGAGTTGCCCATTTTTGAGCCATTTCATTTAAAGAAATTTTATCTACTAAATCTTTTTCAGAAGAAAGCAACATCAAATTATTTAATCTAGAGTCTTCTTGGGTTGTTCTTAAATAGTTTTTGACTGTTTTCAATTTGCTAAATGACCTTTCATTGCCAGCAACGGTTACAGGTGCTGTACATGATAAGCGACATAATAGATTGGCCAACGGCAAAGCAGTTTTCAATTCATGAGAAACTATTGCTAGGTCACTCATAGTGCTTTTATTTTGACATTGATCATAGAGCACTTCCAGTTCACACTGCACTGTTAATGGATCAATTTCAACATTATTTGGTAAAAATTGTATTGCATCTTGAATAAGAGTTTCCGTCAACAATTCTTTTGAAAATGGTGGTTTAAACATACTGTATAATGGCTTAATATCATTTATAGATTTCTCAAGATGATCTTTTATTAAACCATTCAATTTATCTAAGACCATTTTAAACTCTTTTCTATAAAATGAGTGAAAGGAAAATTCAGAAGCATTACTTCTATTACTGTCCAAATTTTTTGGTGCAATTCGACGACGGTGTCGTACAGAAAATTCTTTTTCTGCATCAACTTCATATTTTTTCAAAAAAACTACAGCACTTTGGATAAGGTTATCCATATTTTCAGAATCAGAATTTATAATATCTAATGATTTTAGAGTACTTGAAATAAATAAAGTAGCATCTGTTATGTTTAATTCAACTGATTCAAGACATTCAGTTAACAGTTTTAGTTTATACATAATATTCTTCATAAACATTAGGCTCACAACAAAATCAACAGAAATTAATTTTTTTGACAAGGAGAAAGCTGTATTTTTAGTTTTTTTATCAATTTTCTTTTCTTCAACAATATTATCCAATACATCAATAATAATTGGATATGATGTCCATAATGATTTTAAAGCTTCAGCACGTGCTGTCCACCTTGTTTGTGATAAATTTCTCAATTTAAGAGAATTTTCTATTTCATTTAGTTTGTTCAATAGAGGTCCATATCGTTTTGTACTTGATGAAAAAAAAACATATAGTTCTTGAACTATTGAAAATAAGTCAGATACTATTAAACTGGAATCACACGCATGCTCAATAAAAGTATTGATTCTATGGGCATTACAAGGAATATATGGAATTTTACGTCCAATAGCTTCAGATATTTTTTGTTGAGCACCATTAAATTGACCAGACATATTATTTGCAAAATCATATGACTGAAAAACTAAATTTTGAAGATCTAAATTATTAGTACGTAATGTATCTAAGATTTCATTAGCCATTCCTTTTCCGGTCTTGTCTACAATTTCACGAACTTCAAGCAACCTTTCTTCTGGTTTTCCTTTGTCATTAACAAAGCGGACTACAACAGATAAAATATCTTTGTGCGATAAGTCTGGTGTTGTATCTGCCATCACTGCAAATTGCCTAGCGTCATTAACTTTTTTTGAAATACTGCTTTTTATTGAACTTCCTAAAATATTTATAAACTCATTTTGAGATTTGGGACTCATATAATTGGTATGATATGGTCTAAATCTAGAAGAATCTAACCACTCTCTCAATAATGGACAATGTCTAGATATAAGATATATTATTTGTTTGAAATTTCCATTTTCATCATTAGCGTGACCTCTAAATGCTAAATTTTGTCTACCGAGAGTTTTGGCAACATCAAGTAAAATAGATATTACTTCAGTGTGAAAAGCACGGTCTCGTTCTTCTTGAATAATTTTTTGTCTTTTATTTTTATCAAGCATTATGTCAATATGATTATTTTTGTTCATAAAATGACAAAACTCATAAAGTGCCGCCTTATGTGTTTCAGAACCAAAATGTTTTTTTAACTTTCCAACATTGTTTGTCCCATTATTACCTTTCATTTTTTTCCAATTTTTCACTCCTATAACAGTCCAGTTATTTTCACTTTTTTCCCTTCCAACGCCACGAGGAAAAAGATAGCAAACATAACAGAACGCTGCATCCTTAACTATGCTATACTCTAAATGTGGGAATTCTTCAAACCATGAATATTTAAAACTATATTTTGCTGTTCGTGGATAAACATTCAACATTGGTTGATGAGGCCCCAACATTACTAAATACTGACGTTGATTATCAGAAATAATGTTTGTCCTTTTTCCTGGATCATGTTCAACTACACTATCAATCACTTCTACTTCAGATGCATTCCCAGATTGACTCTCAAGTTGTGTTGTTACATCATTACATTTTTCTAGTACAGAATTTGAAATTTTTATAATATTATCTATAGCTTCTTTTATTTCAACTACTATTTTGTAAGCATTTAATACTTCAGATTCTTGAAAATTGTGAATAATAGGTTTGCATAGTTTTATATAATCAAAAAGGTATCTGAATTGTCCAGCACAATTCAATACACTATTTGTTAAATCATTAGTTTTACTATTTTTACTTTCAGAAGTTGTTGATGGAAGACATTTTAGATTAACCTACAATTTCAAAGTTTTCTTTAATAAATTCTATGTTATAAAATGAAATATGGTACTTACATTCTCCAATAAGTTTATATGTTGGCCATTGCTGATGTCGTGGCTAACGTCATTCACATTAATACTAGCAACAGTTGACACATCATTTTTATCTATTAGAACATTAGTTGTACTTGCAAGTTCCGAATTAACCTAAGACAAATAAAATATGTATTTAGAGAGTTTGTATTTATTTAATAAATGGAAAATTATATTAAATACTATACATACAAGGAGCTGTTAAAAATTAAAAGAAGCAAGTTTTTATTATTATAAAATAATTTACTGTTAATAAATACATTTTTTTTTTAAAACTTATCTTAATGAATAAATACAAGTATTCATTTAAAGAAAATAGTATTCAACTACTATTTTGTAAGCATTTAATACTTCAGATTCTTGAAAATTGTGAATAATAGGTTTGCAAAGTTTTATATAATCAAAAAGGTATCTGAATTGTCCAGCACAATTCAATACACTATTTGTTAAATTATTAGTTTTACTATTTTTACTTTCAGAAGTTGTTGATGGAAAATATTTTAGATTAACCTACAATTTCAAAATTTTCTTTAATAAATTCTATGTTATAAAATGAAATATGGTACTTACATTCTCTAATAAGTTTATATGTTGGCCATTGCTGATGTCGTGGCTAACGTCATTCACATTAATACTAGCAACAGTTGACACATCATTTTTATCTATTAGAACATTAGTTGTACTTGCAAGTTCCGAATTAACCTAAGACAAATAAAATATGTATTTAAAGAGTTTGTATTTATTTAATAAATGGAAAATTATATTATATACTATACATACAAGGTGCTGTTAAAAATTGAAATGTATGTTTATAATAATAACATTTTTGTTATAAATTAAAAATTATAGAAGCAATTTTTTTTTATTATAAAATAATTTACTGTTAATAAATACATTTTATTTTATAAACTTATCTTAATGAATAAATACAAGTATTCATTTAAAGAAAATAGTATGTGACATGTAGGTACTAGGTGTCTGAGTAGGTATAAATAATTTTGGAACAAATTAGTAAAGTACATAATAATAATAAATTTTTAAAGATATTTTAACCAAAATATATTATAATATTATGTAAGTGGCTACATTAGGTAAGTAGTAGATACTATCAAAGAATTTAATAATAAAATAAGCAAGATAAAACTTACATTTTCTAATACATTTGATTTCATATTAGAACTCATGGATGCAACAAATGGATTAGCAGGAGCTCCAGGTACTTTTATTTTCACTCGTTTTCCACCATGAAGAGCATTTTCATGCTTTTTTTGAAAGTCATTATTAAAAATGCTTCCACATGACTCACATTGGACTTTTCTCCTTTTCCCCATATCTAACATTTAAAAGTAGGTATCTAATTAAGTATATAATTTTAAGTTCATATTTTTACAATGTCTTATGCCATGTGAATTAAATAAAAATTTAACGGAATAATATAACAATAATTACCTGTTAATGGCTGTTATACAATTGTATTCATCAATCAAAAATCACGCACATTAAATTAAACGATATTATTATATTAAATAAATAAAGCATAACGTAACCTATAATTTTTGTAAATAATAGTGGTTGCCGCTAGACTGCTGTACTGATCACAATATTACATACATATAACAATTAACAATAACAAATTAGATGCCATAGAAGAAATCAAGTCAAACACGTTCGGTTGTCTATTTATAGCAACTGGTACCACTAACATTGGGATTTATAATCTCCCTCGGCTCTCACCACTTTATATCCCTATTATTATTACTGACGCACTGATAACAATTTATAGCTTATTTTTCCAATAATAGCCTATAGATAATATAGGTTTGTTCTGTGGTAATTGATAATATTCTAGTCCAGAGTTAGTAGAATATATTATTAGTAGGCATACTAATAAGCTTAATTCTAGTCAACATCAAAATCATAATCGTGTAGCCGTATAGGTACAATTAATTATCAGTTGGCCATTATGTACTCAATATTGAGTATTGAGATTTTCATAAATGTAAAATGGCCAACTGAAAAGTTAAAAACAAATTATTGGGGGGGTATTATGACCACCCTACCCCCCCACTAGGTTCGCCCCTGAGTACAGTGTGCCTGTACTAACACCTCTGTGTGAGTGCCGGTATCCCGGTACCGGTGATTCTAACCGTGAGTCGTATTTATTTACATATATTTGTGTGTGAATTAATATTATTTTTTCATTGTACGTTCGAATGAACTAAAAGACATTTACATATAAAAGAAAATATTGTAATATATGTATATGTTAGAAAGTTTTGTAATAAACGGAAATTATTAGTCTTGAAAAACCGACTTATTACACCTATGATTTTTTAACAATATTTCAATTTTTATGCACGTTATGATGCGCGTGATGAACAACAATTTAAAAATGAACACATCTCACATTAAAATTGAAATATTGTAAAAAATCTAATAAACCCAGATAATTTTTTTAAATTTTATTCAAGTCTCCCTGTGATATAATATTGGTTAGTTATAGCCCTACTTATAATGAATAATATAATAATGATAATGTATGTTAAACTAAAGGAAAAATAATAATTATTAAAAGTAAAAACAAAGTTTTATAAAATAAAATGAAAAATATTTATTACAACTTGTAAAAAAAATAAAAAATAAAACTTTAAATCAGTTAAAAAAAATAACATGAATATTAAAATACATATAAATATTATTTAATAATATAACATTCCTTTTATTTTTGATTTAATAAAATAAAAAAAGTATTCTTATGATAGTAGGAACTAAAAAAAAAATACATTTGTCAATACTTCTGACTTAAACAATTTATAACAAAAAAATTTGGAAATTATATTTTCATTTTTATTTTCTTTCTTTAATGCTGCAGTTATTAGGGGCATGTCTTATATAATTATCAGCAACAGAATGAAATTTAGTTTCATCTTCTGCATTTTGACGAAAACTTGACAAGGAATCTGATGTATAAATATTATAATTTGTTAGTATAAATGAGTGTTGTTACCATAAATAACCGAAAATATTTGTAGACCAATAAATTTATCTTTTGTTTTTCCTTTATAGCTAAATTCTGATAAAACTTCCTTTTCAAAGCAACAGTCGGTTGTTTTTCGAATAGCAGCATTAAATGACATTCCACCAACTTTCATCAACAAATAATACTTCTGAAATGCCATAAATAAAACCATAAAAAAAAGAAAACACAATTATTTAGAATCTATTTAAATATATAATATGGATGGAGCCAATAGTTAATATGCTGTATCCAACATGTATGACTAAATGTACGAGACGATACAAATTTAAAAACATTTACTATCAAATACGAATGCATGATAAATCGATAACTATTAAATAATTTTCAATTAAATGTATCCTTGATACATGATTTTTAGAGTATAACTTTCCATTTGTAAATTATCTATAAAATGTTAATATCTATGATAGTGGATCAGTTTTCACCTATACACAATACACATGCACTGATGTATTTTGAGTTTATATATAAAATCAAATTTGAATCTGAAATATAACTTCTTATACATTAGCCATTATAATATAAAATATGTAGTCTACTTGAAATTACATGTATTTAAAGTTAATCTATAAAAGATATTAAAATTAAGTTATAATTTTTTTTTTTTAATTTAGTATTAAAATTGTACTTAACAGTTTTATTAAATTGAAGAAATCAGATTTTTTTAATATTTACATTATTTCTTATTTAAATAATAATTTTGAATTTCCAGTTCTTCTTTATATTTATTAGGTTCTTCATTACTATCAGATAATAGTTTTTCTACGGTTTTAAGTTCATCTTTCGTTTTTACAGTTAAGATACCAATGAATGCTGGAGGAATATATGGTAATGGGACAGCCATGGCTCTAATTCGAGAATCTGCTTTCATGATATTCACTATTTTTTTGTCCATATTTTCCACAGCTTTACAAAGTTTAGTATAAGAATTGTTTAGAATCATTATTTGAACCATAAATTGTTTGTCTTTAGATTTAAAATATGATTTTAAATCCGAAATACTTTTGCAACAACAACCTAAAAAATATGAAATCATACTTAAAATGAATTATTCAGAAATAATAGTTTTGGCTAATTTAATTGACTTAGTGGTATTTTCTGTTTTAATTGAAGAAGAAATAGTGAGAGATGTGTTAGATAATTTATTACAATTGGATGTAGAATCAAGATTTGTATATGTAATTACAAAATCATCTTTAAATTCTAAAAAATCTTCAGCGTTATTAACTTCGTTTGGAAAATTTGAAATAATGTCTTTTTCAAGAACTGCTTCAGTGTCATCCAACCCATCATTGCAAATAGCTAAAAAAAAAAATAATAAAGTTAACTAAATAAATGTTGTTTGAAAAAAAAAATTATGAAGGTAATATTTCCACGAGCTTGACGCATAAAATGAATCAATATTTGGTAAACTAGTCATTATTTTTAATTGGATTTGATTGAGTTGAAGATCTATAATCATTCTGATCCAAATAATTTTCTGCAATGCAGTCATAAAAATGAATTTATGTAGAAAATAATATACAAAATAAATAATACATTTATTTACCTGTATTTTGGTTTAAATTTGATTTAATTGTAACAGCAACTAATGGTGGATTTGGTAATGAATATTCCGGATTTGGTAAATTGAGTCCTATATTATTATTTTTAGGTAAACTGAGTCCCTTGTAAAAAAACGAAAGCGGTGAATTGAGTCCCCTGTAAAAAAGTTAAAGCGGTGAATAATTTTTTTTAACCCAAATATGTTTCCCATTGCTAATGTGTATAAATATTGCACAAGGGCATTGTTTTTATTCTGAGCACTGCAGTTGTCTGTAAAAATAAATACAGTTTCAACTTGGCTGTCCATTATTTCAGAAAAATAGTGGTGAAGAAAACTTATGACTTCATTTTGGCCTTTTCGTCCTGTTGCTTCATCATACAGAAAAAAATATGATTTTCCTAATCTCCCTGAAGTTATGCATAAATTATAAACCCACAGCTGCTGTTTGTAGAACACATCTCCACATGGGATATGTGGTAGAAGAAGATTTTGCTGATAGTCAAATGCTAATACCTCCAATTTATTTGTATCAATTTTTGCTTCCAATGTTTTTTGTTTAATATCAGCATAAAAAACATCAGCCTTCATAATATGTAATTTTTTTTCGGTTTCAAAGTTTTTTTTAGATGTTTCATCAACAGCTGTTGTAATAAAGTTCTGTAGTTTATCACATTTCTGGCAAGTGTCAGAACGTGGATATCCAAATGACAAATTGAAATTTGTCAAAAAATGATTACGATAAAATCATATGTTACATTAGGTTTTATATTTTTATCTCCCTCTTGAATACTTTTCCAAGTATTTGATTCATGTTTTACCATGTACAGTTCATACATTTTGCTGATACTTAAATCTGCTGATAAATACCGTACACTTTCATTTTTATGACGACTATAATGAGATATACGTGATGGAAAACTATCAATGTGGGTTTCTATTTGAAAAATGACTTGATCTTTCTTTTGATTTCCTCTTTTTATTTGTTTCCCTCGCTTATCCACAGGAGATAACATTATTTTGTATAGATTTTATTATTCTTTCCACTCTTGATTTACCAATTCCAAAAAATGAACAAAATGCAACTTTACACACAATTTTTTCTGTTGAACCAATGCGAATTTTATAATAACAAGAACAGTTTTTTGGCTTACTATTATTTTTTGGTCTATGTCTATTAACTGTTTGAACTTTGATCAAACCAGCAAGATATGTATCTTGCTTTTCTTTACTAGCAATGTTATTAAATGAATCTATAATTATATCTCTTTCTGAATTAATAACTTTAGTAAAACATTTTTTATTACATTTACAAGGTGGACCTGTAACTCGAGCCCTAACATGTTTTCCACGTAAACTAATGTGTGAAAGCCCTTGGGCCTTTGAATTTTTTGATACATTGCGTCTCCATTTATTTACTTGTCGTAATTTTTTTTTTACTTTTACGTACCTCACTGTCACTTTGTTCTTCGTTGGAATCTTCAATAACTCGTATATTTTCATCATATTCCGTATTCACATTACTATTGTTACAGCCAGTCGTTATTAATGATCGATTGATCATTACATTTTCATAATCTGAATAATCTGATATATTTTCAAATTCGGAGACTTCAATCGGCGAATTAGGATTATAATCAGAATCGTTAAACCAATCATCAATGCTCGAACCATTTAAACTTATATCACTCATGACTAAACTAATATGTATTTTATAACAAATAAAATAAAACTAAAAGTCAACAATCAAATAAAATATATATTATAAATTATAAATAACTAATAAAATAATAAAACTTAAAAGTAACAAAATCTAAATATTTATTATTTATTATTTTGTGAGAATATTCCTATATGATATAAGACAAGTGTGGTATGGAAAAAATTGATAAACACGTTTTTATACAGTGGTACCATTGTACGGTGCAACAAAAAGATATCTCCGGATATGTCTGGTTGTTGCACCGTAATAAAAACCAGACATCTCCATAAGTATTATAACTCTGTATTTAATGATCGGATTTGTCTGATTGTTGCACCAAACGACGTAAAAATTTTTTTGTGATAACAAAAGCTGAAAAAAAAATTTTGCCAAAAAATGGGGATGTCTTGTTGTTGCTCCGTGGTCTTCAATTGAGTCCCTTATAAAATATTTATTCTAGTAAATTAATAATGCTTATAATAATTAGTACTTATTTTCTAAATTAATAATAATAATAATGGGTAATCAATGTCAACTTTTTAATAAATAATACATAATATAATAATTAATAATAATTAATATTGTCAATAATAATAATAATAATAATAGGTAATCAATGTCAACTTTTAAATTAATAATACATAATACATATAATCAGGGTTCGGGACTTATAGCTCTAAAAAGCACTAAAATATGCGCTTATATATGACCCAATAAACTTAAAAATATGCACTAAAAAATTTAAAAATATGCACTAAAAAATTAAAAAAAAATTAAAAATCATTAACAAAAAAGATTTATTTGATATAATATGTATTAATAAATAGGTATATATAATATATTATTTTTTTTATATTTAAAAAAATAAAAAAAAAATAAAAAAATTTGTAATTTAAATCTTAGTGCCTTTGTGATTGCATTGAACTATTAGATGTTTTCGAACATTTTCGAACTGGAAGGCTCTTCTATTATCGACTAGAATACACTTATATGCCGAAAATGAACGTTCCACGTCGACGGAAGTAATGGGAGCATACTTGAAAAATGACAGATCATTACATGTTAGATCTTCTGCAATTGAACGAAGATCCATAGACTCTCCTCCGGTGATAATTTTACATATTTGTTTTAAACTATTTAAACCCTTGTTTTTTATTAATACTTGATCAAGTTTTTTTGACACCGCAATTCCATATGGTCCGTGTAAATTACATAATTTCGATTCAATATCCTCTATAAGTTTTATCGAATCTGTTAATGGAACATATTGTGTCTGTAGTTGTTTTATAGCTACAGTTAACACTTCAAAATTGGATTTGATAAAAGCCAAGTTACATTGTAAGTTCATAGTTTTGCCTTTTGAATACTAACTGCATCATTTTCGTCTAATAAATGTATAATGCGAACAATTGTTTCAAAATTTTCGCAATAGTAAATTGCGGCATCCAACCATGTTCCCCAACGAGTTATTATGGGTTCTGGTGGCAATTTAATTCCAGGTGCTTCAGTTTTAAATAATAAAATTCTAGAAGGGGCTTTTCTAAAAATTTTTTTTACATTTGATATTAAGTTATCTACCTCATCAAATTGTCCTCGAATTTCCTCGGCTACACGATGAATCCCGTGAGCAACACATGTAGTATGAACCATTCTAGTATAAAAACGTTTTAAAACAGATCCAGCTTTTACCATGTATGGTGCGGCGTCTGTTAAAAATAACAAAACATTGTCGTAATTGATACTTCCAGACCATAAGATTCCCATTGCCTTATCAAATAGTTTGCAAATTGTTGTATGATTAGTTCTATCCAGTTCTTCCGAGTGTAGTAAAAATATATTGCCAGTACTATCAGTCTTGAGAACTCCTACAACGACGTTTGCTATGAAACGTCCTTCGACATCACACGTCTCATCAATAGAGACCCAAATTTTATTTTCACCTATCTCAGTTTTAATATTCTCAATAGTTTTATTGTACACATCATCAATATATCCCTTACGCAGAGTGGATTCAAATGGTATATTTTTAACTGTATATTTTTATTAAAATTCTCGAAATTTACTGTTTGAAAGTTTATTCAAAGGAATATTTGCCGCCATTAAAGCTTCGCATAAATCGGTATTGAATTCTGACTTTGTTGGCAAACTGGTCAATAGTGTTTGTTTTTTTTTCTGTTCCTGGTCTTTTTGTCGTTTGAGAGCTTTTTGGTGTTTAACAGTACTAATATGTTGGCTAACATTAAATTTTTTCTCTGAACTTATTCGAATTTCACACACTTTACAAAATAAACTGTTCGCGACTATCGAAAAAGTATCAGAACCAAATTCTGTTACATAGCTTCTTAAACGACCACATACTGATTGTTTTTCTTTTGGCATTATTTTACTAAAGCTATGAAACGCACAGACACACAATAAATCGAACTCGAACTCACGATGACAAACAACGAACTAATAGGTAATTGTACTGGTGTACCGGTGCAGTTTATCGATCTCTCAATAAATTAGATTATTTTAATCACTTGCCGAGCGATATGAATGTAGCCTGTAGATAAGTACACATATCAGACATTTTTCAATTAACCATAACTCAGATAACTACATGGTTTTCGATTTGTTGAGTAGGTATTTATAAATCAAGTGCACGTACTACATTTTTGTGACAGATAGCTACACAAATAGTATTACTACAAAACAAATTTTCGCAATTAATCGTTCAACATTTTAATTAATACATTTTGAACAATTATATTAACCACCAATCATTACAAATCGTCGAATAAGCAAAAAATATGCAAAAACCTTTAAAATATGCAAAACCCCCCAAAATATGCAAAAATATGCAAAATAAAATTTCATATTTTAATTCTCTGTACTACAAAACGTATTTGTAGATCACTCTGCTATGTTTTACATCACCTATGATGGATATGCAAATGCTATAAGTCCCGAACCCTGCATATAATAATTTATAATAATTAATATTTTTAATAATAATAATAAATAATACTCTTGATATTAAACGGGTAAATATTTTAATGATACGAGCTTAATAAATTGAAGTCTACTAATTTCATTATTTTTGTACTTCGTCATTTGTTCTCTTAATATATTCTCCTTTTCTATGTTGTGTTTTGATTTTTTGCATAAATCTTTACTTCTTATTTGAATATATGTATTAGATTGGATTTCTTTGAGTGCATCAATAAAAATATAAATATTTGGATGTGAAGTATAAAATAAACTATTCAGCTTTGCGTGAAATGATTCACAACTATTTGTTGTACGATTAGATAATGTCGAAAATTCAGCCCAAAGATTAGGCGGGAATGTAGAATCTGGTGCAATGTATGTTTTTAAAATATAATCGGTGAATAATTTTATATTTTCATTTGCAGGAAGCTTTGGCATAATATCTTCAATGAAACAATCGTAAACATCTTTCGGTCTTAAAAATGGTAAACCAAAAAAATTTTTTAAAAAATTACTCTCCTCTGAATTTCGTTTTTTGTAATTTGTACTTAAACCAAGGCATTGTATTTTTTTCCACCAACTTTGTCCAAGGTGAAAACGACAACCTTTAATATTAATTGTTGGCCAAACTTGTTGCGCGGCATTATGGATAGATTTTTCAAAGTCAATAAAAATATATTTTGGTGAAAATGTTAAACCAACAATTGTACACTGATCCATCGTATACTTAAAGGAATAAAAAAAAGATTTGGTTTCCTTGTTTGGCAATAAAAAAAAACTAGTGGGACATACATTTCATTCACAAGTGCGTGAATCGTAAAGATTTGTAAAAAATATTTGGGAAAACTTTTAAAAGTACCGTCAACGTAATCGTATTTGTTTCACATAAAACCATTAAGTTGGACGTTGTTGAAAATCCGATAATATTATTATCGTGATCATTAACCATTAGAAAGGGTTCGTCCGTATTAGTTTTAATTATTAATTTATTAATAACTTCATGCGTTTCAATTACAGTTTTTGGTAAATTAGGGTGGACAGTTGATCGAATATTTCGTATATTTCTTTTATTTAAGGATATTCTCAAGATTCCGTTTACAATGCCGATGAAAGTGGCTTAAACTGGAAAGCACTACCAAGAAAATCACTTGCTTCTTGCCAAGAACATGCAGAGCGTGGTTTTAAGAAAGAGTAACAATTATGATATGTGCTAATGCCCCTGGGACCCATAAATTGCCTAACAGGTGACGCGTCATTTGATCCAGTAAATAATATCCGCAACATTTGGTCCGGTGAAAAAATATCAGATAATTTATTTATTATATTTTAACAATTTAATTAGTTAATAAATTTAATTAATAATAATTTTATTTTTAATAGTAACACAAATCAATTTAATATTATAATCGAACGTTTTTTAAAAACATGTTTATATTTAAGTAAAAGTTTAGTAAAAATAAATAAGTAGAAATATCTCTATAAGTCTTAAAACTATAAAATTAAAAATTAAAATTATGAGCGATGCCTTTTAAATAATTTAGCAAATTGGTATAATCATAATTTTGTACAACATTTTTTAAACGTTTGTCAAGGTCCTTATACTTATGTTTTTCGGTTGGATTAATCTCACCTAAATTAATTTTCTCGATTTTTGCCTCTTGCAGCCCTTGTTCTTTTTTCAAGAAGTTGATAAATTTCCATATCGTGGTATGGTGAGATCCCAAACTTGTATTAAAAGCATGATGCCAACCCTCAACAGCGTTAGTAGTCCGAGGGAAATCCATAACTACATCATTGTAACAGTTCTACATTTCTAAGGGGAACATTGGATTTTTTTTCCTTCTACGAACTGTACGCCCAATTCATGTTTCTTCGAAATAATCTATTATTGGTTGAAGAACTTCTTCGTTATCAACAAAATATTGGGAATTCAAAAGTTCTTTAAAAGCATTTGCTACATCTTGAACCGGAATAAAAGCCAAAGCACACAAGTGTTTTATTTGGAGCGCAAATAAAGAATCTTCTCCATATTTTTTTTGTAGACCATTAGTTTGTATTTTACGCCAAACACATTGTCCAAAATGGAAAAAACATCCTTTTATTACTGCATTAGGAAATATTTCGCCAAATGCAGAAATAAATGGTTGCTCAAAGTCTATGCGGATCGATAATGGGTTAAGTTGTTGATTTAATATTAACAACTGTCTTAGAACTTCAATGTAACTATTTTTTGTACGGTTAGTCATCAAGATATAAACTACTGGAACAACACAATCAGTTCTATAACTATGTATAGTATATAACTGCGAAAATATTGACAGAACTGTTTTGAAAGTTCCGTCACCTAACCAATTATCCGATTCTTGAAGTAAGTTTAAATTAGATTTAGTTGTAAAAATTAAAATTCTATTTTCATTATTTCCACTATCGTATGATAGGAAAAGTTCATTTTTGTTTGTAAAATTATATATTTCTGGTATTAGAAGATCATTAGCGTTACTAGGATTTACTGGAAGATTTTCTTTAGTTATTCTTGTCCGTTGAATTGTTCTCGACATCGATTTAATAGTAGATAGTTGGCCAATTACTGAAGTAGAAGCTTCACCTAACTTAGTTGAGATGATGTTTCTAGTTGAAAATTGTCCATTTTCAGCACTTTTCTTTATTTCATTAACAAGTTCCTTAGCCTCAGATTTTGCTACATTTGGAGCACGTGAATGGTCAGTGTGTTTTAGAATCTCGCCTATGAATAAAGTGAATAAACAAATAGTTTTTTTAACTAATAAGTATTTAAAAAAAAAAAAAAATTATATTT
This sequence comes from Rhopalosiphum padi, assembly GCF_020882245.1. Classification (NCBI taxonomy): domain Eukaryota; kingdom Metazoa; phylum Arthropoda; class Insecta; order Hemiptera; family Aphididae; genus Rhopalosiphum; species Rhopalosiphum padi. Next base: position 77,869,688 of record NC_083599.1, read on the forward strand.
AATAAAAATTTCAAGAAAATTATTTTCAAGCAAATTGGAGCAGTTTTAATACATTAATTTTTGATTTTAATTACCTGATTCATCTTCTGAAGTAGTGTGACATCGGTTTTTTCATGCAAATTTTTTATAATCAAGAGCAACGCCATACAATTTTATTTTCGTATACTTCATGCTTGCTGTACAGAAAACCGTTATACACCATATATTTTTGCCTTTTTGGCTTTTAATACATTTTAGTGGCATAATTCAAACTTATAAAAACCACGCGCAAAGAAATTTGTATCGTGTGGATATCCACAATAAACACTAAGAAAAATCCCAGTATACTGTACAAAATTATGAGGACTATTGTCGAATAGACGTACCTATACAGAATACAGAACACACACTAAATATGATAAGATTGTTCACATAGGTATATAAACTATAATCGGCGAAAGTAGTACAGATAAGATTGATCGATATTTTTTCTATCTGTACTATTCTTAAAATAATGAAAAATATAATCTAATATAATATAAACATGCTTTTAAAAAATGTTTGATCATAAGATTATATTCATTTATGTAATTATTTAAAAAGAATTGTCCATATTTCAAAACTTATAGAGATATTTCTACTTATTTTTTTATTTTTACTAAACTTGTACTTAAATATAAACATGTTTTTAAAAAACGTTCCAGTATAATATTAAATTAATTTGTGTTACTATTAAAAATACAATTATTATTTATTAAATTTATTAACTAATTAAATTATTAAAAAAAAAAAATTACCCTGCCATTGGTACTGCTGTGAAATTTTATTATATGTGCGCGTTACACCTTGATGTCCACCAAGTGGATTTTCGTGAAATTCCTTTATGATCTGTAGTTTGTTATCTGTCGTTAACTTATCGCGAGTGTATATCTGAATATACACAGGAGAGTCACGGAAGGTATACCTTAACATATTTCGTACGACTTCCCACTTCAGTCCATCTAGGTCGCAGCCTAGACGTGGACAAGCGAGCTGCGTAACTTTATACTTGACGCAGATTGACTTGAGGTTCTGTAGACTTTGGAAGAGAATTTCATAACTTGATTTTTGCCAGAAAAATTCTTTTGTGATTATATAAAACACCTGATGATTGCTCACATTGATTGTTGCAATCTCTGTTATTTGGCATTTTTGTCGACGAAGTTCATTAACTTTTCCAAATCGGGTTCGGAATTCAAATGCAATTCCTTTCCTTGCTTTAAAATCTGCTGATACACAATGTGCTAATGAGATTCCAGCCTCTACGGAAAACAGATCTCCTGTTAGCTCGGAAATTTTCTTCGTAGGACCCAGTTTAATTTCATCTGCTTCCAGAAATGCTTGATAACCAGTATCAACTTCCCTTTTCGATTCTAGGTCTAAGTGTTCGTTGTCTACTGATTTTAAAGAGGTTCCTTGAGTTTCTGGAGGTTCTGATTGGTTGTAATGACTCGATGAGGTCTGAGCTCTCGTAGTTACCGTTTGAATACGACTCAGTGCGTCAGCATTTGTGTTGTTCACTCCTGGTTTGAAATGGATAGTGTACTGGTACTCTTCCAGCTTGAGGCGCCAACGAGTGAGTCTTGATCCTGGATCGGTAATATTAAACAACCATACTAGTGCTCGATGATCGGTAATTATATTAAACTTTTGCCCGAATAGATAAGGTCTATATATCTTAATTCCCCATACTATGCTGGTTAGCTCCTTCTCGGTGGTGTTGTAGTTGATTTCTGCCTTATTTAGAGTACGAGATGCAAATGCTATCGGCAAATCCTTTCCTATCGGTCCTTGCGACAGTACACATCCGATCGCGTAGTCACTTGCATCACAAGTCAAGTTAAATGGTTTAGAGAAGTCCGGATATTGTAATATTGGTGCCTGTGTCAAGAGGTCTTTTAACTGTTCAAAAGATTTTTGGCAAAGGTCACTCCATCTGAACGTTGCGTCCTTTTTTAACAATGAGGTCAGTGGCTTAGCGATCTGCCCATAGTTTCTAATAAATCTTCTGTAGTAGCCTGAAAGTCCTAAAAATGACTTAACCTCTCTCACATTTCTTGGAATTGGAAATTGTTTCACACAACTTATCTTCTGAAGATCTGGCTTGACTCTTTCGTCAGTGATTTGATGTCCGAGATTGATATATAGAATATCCTATTCTGTGTATAGCATACAGACAGGGGTTCACAACAATAGATTCTATACCTGACTCAGGATTATCCATTATATGTTGCATTACTTCAATCAACTTATTTAAATTTAAAGAAACAAAGTTTAATATTTTTGAACGATGCACCAACGAGTTTCATTAGCAACTGGAATACGTTTACCAATAATAGTATCTAACACGAATGTACGTTTAGGAGATTTTTTAAAAAAAAACAGATATTCCTAAAAGTGTGGAAAAAAATATTCTGGATTGTGGTATACAATAACTCCCATGCTGAAGAACAAGATTAAGCCGATGAGCACAACAGTGAGTAAAAAGAGCGTGGGGTGCTTCATTTCTTATTTGTTGTTGAAGTCCATTAACATGCCCAGCCATGACACTTGCTCCATCATAACACTGAGCTATCAATTTTGTTTTAAAATTAAAAGGTTCTAGTACTGTTGTTATTAAACTAAAAAGAGCTTTAGCATTCTTACTACTGCTAACATCATGGAAGCCTAAAAATCTTTCTTTTAATTCACCAGTTTTTTTAACATACCTCAAAGTTATTGCACACTGTGACTTTTCAACAATGTCAGTAGTATCATCGGATATGACAGAAAAAAAAGATACCTCACTAATTTCTGATTTAATCACATCTAGTACATACTCATACACACAATGAATAATTTCATTTTGGATTGTTTTTGATTGTCCAGTGAAAACATTACTTATTTTATTGTAATGTAATGGTAATTCATCATTCCTTTTAATAAGTAAATTAAACACTTCACGGAAATTACCCTGGTTTAAGGAAGTAGATCTCTCATCATGGCCTCTAAATGCCAACTCTTGTTTCCCCAAAAGTATTGTTACTTCAATCAATTGCAACAAAATTAACCTATTCTTTCTTACATTTTCATTGTAAATGGTTTTGTTCAAAAGAGCCCCTTCATTTAACGCATCAGCAATAGTACTTTTATTTTTTTCTAAACGAACTAATCCCATATAGTTATGTATATGCTCTTTTGATGCTTCATGCATTTTAAAACTTCTGGCCAGATTTTTTAAATCATAATAGCCATCAGTAATCCAAACATTTTTAACTTTACCGAGTAAAATGCAAGGCCAACACTACAGTCGCTGTTTATAAAAACTACCACACAACCACTTATGGTTATTGTACCAAGATATATTGAAAGACCGAGAACTTACTTTAGTTTTAGTTTTCTGAGTGGGTATGCAAATGGTATCTAACATCTCTGTAGGACGACCATTAAATAAAATTTGTTTTTTTTGAATTTCATTTCTACGGGAAAATGGAGTTTCAATTAAAGACATAACCACATCGTTGAACGGGAACATATTCAATATTTCGATAGAAATTTTAATTAATTATACCAATAACAAACTGCAATAAAAAAAACGAATTTAGCGAATAACGTAAAACGATTCTAACTATAATAGTATAATGTCCTAAAATCGTAAGACAAATAATATAATAAGTCTATGGTTAAAATAGCTAGATTTGTATCATTTAAATCATAGACACAGAATGTATATTATTTATATTATTATATCATGTCTATGATTTAAATTAATATTCACTGATAACTGATAAATGATAAATTATTATCTATAAAAATAGTAGGGTAAGTAATGACTTATGGAACATACGGATGTATTATCAATTCCTATTATCTGCAGTTTTGTCGTTTAGATTGCACAGAATGATTAATACCACTGAGGCTAATTTATATCAGCCTCATTCTACCGTATACATATACTATATTTCCAATTTACCCCCACTACATAATGTTATTATTTCAATACCTAACTGAAGCATAAAAATTTTTGCCTCTCGGGCCTCATCGGTTCGCTTCGTAAACACCATCCACCGAGTATTCATATAATATTTCGTCACGTCACTTCGCGGCCCCACTCTAGTGGTAGTAGACAGTAGTATACACTCCTATGGCGGTGACCGCGGGGCGTGGAGTATGTAGTGCCATACACCGGTACTGGCGCAGTACTTCGCACTTTCGCGCCAAATTTGTATGTTATCAGTTTTTTACCATTAACTTTTGTCTTTTACGATTTAAAAAAAAAATATAAATTATGTTTATTTTAATATTTTGAAAGATTATTAGATACTGATAATAGGCTCATAATAAATTATTAGATATGGTAAATTTTAGGTGAGGCTGTGCCTCACTTGCCTTACCCGGCGAGCCGCCACTGATATATATGTGCATATTTAACTAAAATTTTTGCATAAAAATCCGGGCCCTATTTATTATTATTGGTATACGTGCCGGTAACCGATGATCGAATTGATGACCGTGCTCTATTAAATTATTATTATGCCGTATTACATTTTTATTATTATTATTATTTTTGTGTGACCTTTATTTGGGGCGAAGTTTTTATGCCGTATGGCTTTTCTTGGCCATAACTTACCTCTTATTTTTTTTTTAATTACTAATAAATTCCGCAAAAATACCTATACCTAAAACAATGCGTTCATTATTATTTATTCTTCCCTATTTGTTTTATTTTCTTCATCTCTATAATATTATAAAATCCTACACGCTCCGGTTTAAAAATCTCGGCTGTGGGTTGGCGACCTTACCACGTCAATGTACGCACCACAAACCGAACCTGGGTACAAGATTGTGCGAGACGTCACAACTTATCTGCACAATTTTACGTAAGCTTTTGTGAAGACAGTTTCAAATGTCTGAATTTATTTATTCAATATCAGGTTAGGTATAACCTAACTATATTATTACGCGTTTAGTAATTTATTTAAGTACTTATTTGATATTTAGAACAATAGCTTTGCTATTAACAACTTGATTAAAGCTTCGATTGTTACTTTTAATTTAGACTCAGATACGTTTTATTGACATAATCAACAGGGACAGTTTTTAGTTCTTACATTGTATTACAGATCGCCAATTAAGGTACTTATACAATTACTGATATTTGTCTTAACCTACACTATAATATTATTATTATATTAAATCAATTATACCTACTGAATTTATTTTTGTTATTTTGTAGATAAATATGTCAAAATGAAGACTAAAAACAATTTTAGACTTATCATGTGGAAATAGTGGGAAAACAAATACAAATTTGGAGAAAAATAAAAAGCATGGAAATCAAACATTTAAAGATTTTTTATCTGCTGCAGAGTTTGTGTTTGAATATTTTGAATCAGACCTGGTTAATTTGGGTAATGTAAATGTTGTAAAAAATGATGTCAATAATATGATGTTACAAACAGAAAATATTTTTGATCTTGATAAAACTCAATATTGTGTAGAAAATGAATCAAATAAAAATATGATATTTTATGATGACTTACAATATAATTTTGAGTGTGAAACAAATAATATAGTTGACAATAGTTTAGAACTTAATTTAATAGAAAATAAATTGGTTGTTTGTAATGAAAACTTACATTATGTATCATTAGATGTTGACAGAGGCGGATTTCCCATTAGGCATTGTAGGCAGCTGCCTAGGGTGGCAAAATTTGGGGGGCGGCAAATTTTTGTAGTGTTTTATTAAAAAAACATCAAACGATCAAACATATAGTACATCGTATATGATATTCAGTATACCAATTTATTTTGGTTCATTATAATTTATAGTCATTACCTATAAATATTATAGTAAACAATTATATAGAAAACAGTTTTTGATAATATGTACTATATATTTTAACACGTTGGTATAGTCCGCCCAGAGCCCGCATGGGTCATAATAATATATAAAGCAACAATGGTTTTATTATTCTTATCGGAGATCGACGTCGCGCGTCGTCGTAATTTCGATAAAAATAAATACTCACACAGTCACACTGCCACACTATATTACTAATTCGACATACGATTATTATATTATTTCGCAATCTGTGTTTGAAACATCGAGTCACGTGTCGTGTGTCCGTACTGCGTGTATTTTACAAATCTACAAGAAACTAGAAAATACCTAAGCAACTGGTAAGTACTAAAAAATATTTTAAATCGTACCAAGGATAGTAACTAGTAAGGTTGTTAAATTAAATGGTTTTCTTATATAATTATCATTTTGTGTAGGTATTTAAATTTAAGTTATAATGAGTGATGGAAGAAAAAGGTTGAGTGGTTCTGAATATGGAAAACGTTCTAAAGAAAAAAATAGAAAAGAACAGGAAGTTATTAAAAGATCAAAGAAAATAAATTCTTTTTTTATATCTAAAAGTATTGATAATACTATTAATACAACAAATACAAGTAATCAAATAATTGTCGACTCAGATTCTAGTTTTGTTGAAAATATTAAAATAATTGATAATGGCTTAAATAATAAACCTCCAGAAACAGAAAATATTAAATCTATTGATGATAGCTTAAATAATAAACCTTCAGAAATAGAAAATATTAAAATAATTGATGATTCTGAAAATATACTTCCAAGCAACAATAATAATACTAGTACTTTATCCAAAACTACTTTTTGTGTTCCAAAAGACCCAATAGATTGGATAATTAATAACACTACTTGTGATTATATTGTAATGCATGGCTTTAATCAAAATAAAAATTTGAACTTCTTAAACAGTAAAAGACAATACAATGATGTTAATAGATATTTAACAATTTCATTATTTCATTAAAGAAAATTGCTAAATGGTGAAAAATGTTTACGAACATGGTTAGTTTATTCAGAAAAAAAGGATGTGTGTTTTGTGGACCTTGTCTTTTATTTGATAGAGATAATTATTCACAATTTTCAAAAGATGGTTTTAATGATTGGAAAAATGCAGAAAGTAGAGTAAGCCAACATGAAAATTCCACCAAACATAAATCGAATTTGATTACTTTAAAAGAAAGAGCAAATACATTAGGAACAATAAACGTTAGTTTAACAAAACAGTTAGATGAACATATTAATTATTGGGAAAATGTATTGAGACGGGTAGTTGCTACAGTTAAAGCTTTATCATCCAGAGGTCTTCCCCTTAGAGGTCACAACGAAAAATTTGGGTCAACTCAGAATGGTAATTATTTAATGGCTATGGAACTTATCTCTGAGTTTGATCCATTTCTTGCTGAACACATTGGTAAATTTGGCCAGTGCGGTAGTGGTCACACGAATTATTTATCGTCTACCATATACGAAGAAATTATTCAGTTAATGGCTGATAAAATCAGGCAAAAAATTATTGACGAAATAAAAACAGTTAAGTATTATTCGATAATAGTAGATAGTAGTCCCGATATTTCACATGTAGACCAACTATCCTTCGTTATTCGTTATGTTCAAGAAAACGGCGTGCCAATAGAACGATTTCTTCAATTTCTTCCAAACACTGGTCATAAAGCTATTGAGTTATTTGATTCAGTTACAAAGCTTCTTAATTCTTACGAAATAGAAATAGAAAATTGCCGAGGTCAGTCCTATGACAATGCCCGAAACATGTCAGGAATATATTCAGGACTACAGGCAAGGATTAAAGAGTTAAATCCTTTAATTGAATATGTACCTTGTTCCGCCCACTCGCTGAATTTAGTAGGATCTTGTGCAGCTGATAGTTGAGATGATACATTGACATATTTTTCCCTTCTTCAAACAGTATACAATTTATAAGTAACGTTTAAGTCCACCAGAACATTGTCAATGTACAATTATTATGGTAAAAAAAAAAAATATAAGTAATATCATTTATGTTTAAAATTATTTTACTATTATTGTAATGTATTTGATTCTTTTTTTTTTAATTATTTTAATTATATTTTATACCTACTCACATTTTTTTTCATAGTATATACACAAACACACACATACACACGCACAAATATATTTATACGATTTCCTACTTATATATTGTGGACGTATATTAAATTATATGTATATAGTTAAACCTATTAATATAGTTAAACGTAACGTGTTTTTAAATATTTTATTATTATGTATATATCGTACATTTTATCTTTTTTTTTTTTGTTTTTCAATCCGGAGATTGGTTTTTTTTAGCAAATGTTTCACAATAAATGACTTCTCCATTTTTCTCTATCATTCGCCATATTTTTAAGCTCCCTGTAGGAAGTGACTCCTGCATCCTGCATTATTTGACTAATGTATCTCGTCCTAGGTCTTCCTCTTGATCTTGTACCCTCTATCATACCTTCGATTATTATACTATGCAGTTCGTCTCCGTGCCTCAACGTGTGTCCTATCATCTGCCATCTCCTTCTCTTTATGGTGTCTATCAATGTTCGTTTTTCATCTATTGTTCTCAGGATGTCTTCATTTGATCTTCTATCAGTCCAGCTTATTCTCTGCATTTTCCTCCAACACCACATCTCGAGAGCTTCTAACATATCTTTTTCTTTCTTATTAATTGTCCAGGTCTCACTTCCATATAATGCCACACTCCAGACATATGTTTTTATGAGCCGTTTCTTCGTTGCTATGTTCATATTTTTTTATGTTAGTATTTTTCTCTTTTTAAGGAATGTGCTCTTTGCTTGACCTATCCTACTTCTGATTTCTTTAATAGATTTCCCGTTGTCTGTTATAATGCTGCCCAAGTATTTGAAATGGTCTACTTGGATAATTTCTTTGTTTTCTAATGTTATATTTATAGATGGTACGTTTTTCTTGTAGCATACTAAGGTTTTGGTCTTAGCTGAATTTATTTTCAGACTATATTCTTTAAACGTAAAATTCATTACATTTAATGCTGCTTGTAGGTCTTCCTCAGATGTTGCGAGAACGACTATATCATCAGCAAAGCGAAGCATGGTTATTAGTACCCCTCCTATTTTCACTCCGATTCCTTTTTGTTCTAACCAATGCTTTATGACATTTATTGCTCTTTCAATAAATACATTGAACAATGCAGGTGAAAGTGGGCACCCTTGTCTCACACCTTTTTGGATTCTAGCAGTCACTGTTGTTGTATTAATGTTGATAGTGGTTTCTTGTTCTTCATAAATCTTATAGAGAATACGTCTGTCTTTAAAATCTATCTCTGTTTCTTCCAAAATTTTAAAGAGACTTGTCCAATTTATGCTATCGAATGCTTTTTCTAGGTCTATAAAAGCCATATAAGTGATTTTTTGCCTCTCGATTTGTTTTTCAAGTATTACTCTCAGACCTAAAATAGCCTCCCTGGTTCCTTTGTTTTTCCGGAAACCATATTGGTCGTTGTCTAATCTAACTTCTATCCTTTTACTTATCCTTTTACTTACAATTATTGTCAGTAATTTAGCCGCATGCGATATCAGGCTTAAGGTCCGAAAATTTTCGCATTGATTGGCTCTTGGTTTTTTGGTAGGATGACTAATCTACTGCATCCAAAATCTCTTGGAATTATTCCAGTCTCGTATATTTTACATAACAGTTCGTACAGAGCGTTCTTTATTTCATCATCTGTCTGTTGTAGGAGTTCTGTGTTTAGTTTGTCCGGGCCTGGTGCTTTGTTTTTCTTAATTGTTTGAAGTGCGTCTTCAAATTCTGATTTTAGGATCCTTGTATTTGCATTTAAATCAAAGTCACCGTCGGTTGGGTTTTCAACGAGTAGGTCGTTGTTTTCTTCTTCTCTGTTCTTCTACGTATTCTTTCCATCTATTCGCTATTGCTATTTCATCTATGAGTAAATTTCCTTCTTTATCCTTTACGTGTGTGCATTGTGACTTTTTTTCATTAAAGTATCGTTTGATGAGTTTATATGCCTTGTCCTGTTGATTGTATTTCATCATATTGTCTACACAATTCTTTTCGATCCACATTTCTTTGGCCTTTTTCGCTTCACGGTTGATTTTATTTCTTAACGTCTTATATTGTTTTTTACTTACTTCATCTATTTTGTTTTTAAACAATCTTCTTCTTTCTATATCTTGAACTATTTCCATTGTGATCTATTCGTGTTTCGGTGCTGGTTTCCCCCTAATTAATACTTCTTCTGCAGACTGGATAATGGATTCTTTTATGCAACGCCATCTATGTTCTATATTATTACAGTCATCTGTCTTCGGCTTGTCTTTGGTATCAAATTTTTCTTTGCATTTCTTTTCGAACAGTTTTCTTATTTCTGGTTGCTTTAGTTGACACAAATTCCAATCAGGTCCTTTGTTTTTTGGTCTTTCTAATTTCTTAAATTTCAATACTGATTTGATCATTACCAGGTTGTGGTCACTGTCAATATCAGCTCCTGGGTAAGATTTGCTAGATTTGATCTGGTTTTTGTATCTATTCTTTACCATGATGTAGTCTAATTGATATCTGTTGATATCACCTGGCATTTTAAACGTATAGCGTCTTCTTTTATGATTCATGAATAAAGTATTAGTTATAATTAAATCATGTTGTCTACAGAATTCGACAAGACGGTCACCTCTTTCATTCCTTGTTCCAAGTCCATATTTGCCAACTTCTCTGCCGTCTGTACTTTCACCCACAATCGCATTCCAATCTCCCATGATAATTAAATTTTCCTTACTATTTGTTAGGCTAATGAGTTCTTCTATCTTTTCGTAGATTTCTTCTACTTCTTCATCGTTCGCTTGTGTTGTGGGCATATATGCTTGTATTATTGCGATGTCATTGGGGACAGATTTTAATTTGATCATTATCAATCTATCATCGTAAGTTATGTAACTTCTCACACATTGTGCCCATTTCTTATTCAGAATAATGCCAACTCCATTTCTTCCATTGTCACCGCCGGAGTAGATAACTCTGTAATTTCCCGATATAAAGTCACCTTGACCATTCCATCACATTTCACTTATTCCCAAAATATCAATTTTGAGGCGTTTCATCTCAATCTTAAGATTTTCTAGTTTCCCTGTTTGCAACAGGGTTCTGACATTCCATGTTCCTATCATACTACAAGGATTTCGCTTGGTGACGACCTGAGGTACCTTGTTTGGCCTCCTGCCGGGAATGACCTCTCCGATAAGGTTGTTTCCATACATGTTATCATTTATTGTGCTGGTCATTTGTTATTTGAGTAAGGAGATTAATGTGGTGGTTTCCTCTTGCCTTCCACATCGCAGTGTAGTGGCCGTGTTCATGGTCTCCATGCACGTCTACTACTTCTACCTGGCTATAGCTGTACCTGCTTACGAAGCATTCACCTGTAGCCAGTACTGAAGGCGCTGCAGCTCACCTTCAGGTCCATTTTAGTCGCCTCTTACGACGGGCATGGACTACCGTGGGTGTATTCTGGCCCCCTACCCACAGGGGGTGTACATTTTATCAGTTTTGTTATAATACTATATATATATATTTGTCCTCAATATTTTCAATATATTATAAGGTGTTTGCTATAGTGCAGTTTTTGGTTTTATCTGCAACAGACTTAACTATGACGTACAAAAAACGAAATATGTGTAATATATAATAAAGTCGTAGGAAATTTACCGACGAATAAACCTTCCGTTATATTAGTACACCACTATCGACAAATCATTGGACTCTCGACGACGGCAATAAGTACATGCGTAAAATAAAATCGTACGTAAAACTAATATAATGAGGTTATTTATTATGAAGTCATAATAATTCAATGATCTCCCAGACAGCAATAGAATATTCTTATAATGTTATACCAATGTTATTTACTCAACAGTAACATTTAGTAAAATATTTTTTCAATGTTATAATAATATTTGTAGATGTTACTGTAACATTACTACAAAATTATTTGGCCGCTATTTTCATGTTATCCTAACAACATATTATCAATATTATCATAATATTAATAACATAATATTTGATGTAAGAAAAATTTGTGAATAACTTAATATCTTTAGTCAAATAGAATTTTATAGCATCATTAACTATATTATATCTTACTATAGTATATTACTAAAACAGTGCACATACCATTAGATATATTTGGCTGGTTTTGTAAAATTGTAGTATCTTGTGGCAGTTTTAAAATATTAGCTGTAATACCAGATGATCCTATATAGTATTATAAAAAAGAAATAAGTATCTTAATTTATAAAAGAATATGTGTAAATACGTGGGTAGGTACATAGAATATATTATATTGGTTTGATAAAACTATAGGTTTATTTTTTTTTTTTATACAATGGCAAACTAAAGAAAATTAATATTAATACTTATACTTCTACAGTTTAATCATACGTCATACAATGAAGTTTTTGAACCATAAATTTTACATTTATTAGATTATTTTAAATTAAAATGTAAACGTATAATTATATTATATTATATTTACCTGTGTTTTCAATATTTTGATCACAAAATAATATTTTTTTAACTTTGATACTATTTCGATCAGAACTTGTTTTATATAATAATTGTGTATCCTCATTTTTTTCAACCGTCCAAGTCCCAACAGGAGATGAAATTATATGTTCTATATCATCAATGGGTTTATTAACTAATGAAGAGGCATGTTTTTCAGGTGTTATACAATTAATACCATCAATAACAGATTTGCCTATAAAATAAAAAAGTTACCGTCAGAAGTTTAAATATACAATAACACAATTATTACTAGAAAAAAGTTTCAATTTTAATACAATGCCTATTATAACAACACAAATTTAGTAAGACATGATAATGCCGACAACTTTTTAAGCTTAAATAAAAATAAACATATATATCATAAAAGATATATTAATATAAATAATTAAATACAGTAAATTGTAATTTATTTGACGAGTTACATTAAGTTAAATATAGATTATTACATCTAACATTATATATAATGAAGATTAAAATGATTTATTTAATAGGTAATAATATTAACATATATAATATTCTCTAATTTGCATACTAAGTCAAACAGGGTGTAAAACTTCTTAAAGATTATAGAACAATTCAATGTAGTTTCCTATTTTCTTTTCAAAATTTACTTTATTTTCTTTTTATAATGTTTTAATGAAATTAAAATTTTGTAAATATTTTTATTTTATTAATTTTATATAATTCAAATATTCATCTTATTGATATTATAAAAATATATTTATACTTTGGCTTTTATCGATTTTCCAAAGAGGATCTTTGTCCGAGTCATAAGACACATCATTTGAATCATCAGAAGGTTCAAAAATATTTGTTTCCTCGTTTAAATTAACTGACTGAGAAACATCTAAAAAAAAGTTTTTAGAAAAATACAAATTATTACATACAACTACAAATGAATAAGAAAAAAAACATTTTGAATCTTACCGTGATAACGAGGGGGACAGCTATTAGAAGACATTTTTATTTGTTTTGAATTATTAACTTTTTCAAGTTTTTTTGATTTTATAGTTGTGGCAGGAGACAAACTTTGACCTCTATAATAAGGAAATTTCCTTTTTCTTTTTGTCATACCATCAATAATGTCATCAGCACTTGATAAGTCTGATTTATGCATTGCCAATGGCAATTTTATTTTTGCTTCATTATATGAACCTGAATAATTTGTATAAAACTAATTAGTATATAATTCACTAGATAATCTTTATTAAAATCAAAATTTCTTAACTATAAACTTTATGTCCAATTTGTCTGGATTTGTAAAATATAAAATCATTCATATTTGGCTTAATTCTTTTTTGGACATATTTTTTCGCTTGTTTAGAAGCTTTAGGCCAAGCGCAAGAATTATTTTTTAACCAACAGTTTGGTACCACTTCAACACTTTCATCATCAACAAACTCAACAATAATCCATCCTATTTGATCATCCATCTAAATAAAAAAAAGGAAATAATTCAAATTATGATGTTTTAAATATTTAATTTAATTATGTACCCATTGTTAAAAATATGTTGATATTTTGAAGTAATAATTTAGAAATTTATACTGGTAAATGTATATCTACCTATACAACTTATGATTAATCACAAAAATTTTATTTAATTATTTATATTATTTATATTATTTACAGTTACAATTTATTTAAATGTCTGTGTGAATAATGGGCATGGCTATTTTTTTCCCACTATGATGAAATATCATCATTTTTTTTTTAATATCAGATATTGCCCAATGTTTGAGTTGATCAGATAAATTTTTAATTTCAAATATTTCAATAATTGTTGAATTAATGGGATCTACAAAATAGGGTAATAAAATGTTGAACTTTTTTCCAATAAGCATGATAATACCATCTTTTTGAGCAAAATTCATGCATTTTACTATTTCTCCATTTTTGGTTAGTATAAAACTATCACTATCTTTTTTAATTTTGATGGTTAAACTTTTAAATATAAGAGTGTAATATTGTGGACCTATTAAATCATCAACCAGTGGACCGTTATCATGGACATGTTTCAAAACTGGTTGATTGTCCATTAATGATTTATTACTTGAATTATTTAGTGCACATTTTTCATATTTTTCATAATATCTATTAACAATTTGTTCCAAAGGTTTTTCATTTTTTCTAAGATTAGATTTTATTTCTTTCATGTGATTTTCAAAACCAAAAGCTGAACAATTATCAAGTGGACCAAATAAATCATAATCATCACATAAGTGTAATAAGGCATGGACATTGTGTGATACAAATTGTTGTCCATAAATATGTTGAAAGTTCTTGACAAAAAAATCTAATAGTTCTCTTGCATATTGAAGAAGAAATTTTCGATCAGGACTTAATAAAATTAACATTGCAATGTTCAAAACCATAAAATTGGTGTACATTTCTTCACTCAAAATGGTTTTTAACACAACTGGTCCAGTGTATAATAAGAATAAACGAAATTCAGTAGCTTTCCAGCGACATACATCTGGAAGACATCTGTTCTTTCTAGAGAAATCGGAAGAAAGATATGTATTGGATGCTAACAATAAAGTTGATATTTCATTTATTTTTGAAGACCGAAGTCTAACATTTAATGGTCCTTTAATCCAAAGGCTGATGAGTTTTTTACAAACACCTAAGCAAACCAAGTGCATGTAGTCAAGTGAAAAAGATTTTACAGAGTTAAAACTTTGTAATTCAACTAGAACAGAAGTTTGATTTGAAATCTGGTATTCTTCATCTTCAGTATTCAGATATGCATGATGATTTCTTTCAATTGACTTTGTTTGGGAATAAGGAAAACATACTCGATTGCATACATATTCTCCCTCTATAGTGCAACGAGTACATGAATAAAAACCTGTATGACCTTTCACTTTTAAAACAAATGCTTTTGCAGGAGCATCGCAACAAAACAATGTAATATTTACTTTAATATTAATTCCATTTAATATAATACCTTCAGTTTCTAAACGTTTAGCTTCATTAACAAAATCAATTAAATATTCATTGCTGTCTTTTGGTTTTTCAATTCCCCAATAAAGGCCAACAATAAAAACTGATTTCTTTAGTGGAGGTTTAACCAAAATGGAAGCTAATATTGGCCAAAATTGAGAACTACTACTTTTTGAAATTGGTAATCCATCAATTCCTATGACAATTTGAATATCTTGTACATTTGATGGGGCATATAATTTAATTCCTTTTTCTAAACCAAAATGATGATAAACTCCAGGACTGACAATTCGGTTTTCTTTTGATTTATTAATAGGAGTGTTTAAAATTGTGCGGCAATCAATTGGTAAATTATTGAAACAATCATGCATTTTTAAACCTTTTAACAAACCATTAACTGCATTATGAGGAATTTTATAATCTATTGCCCAAGAAGCTAAAAATTCTTGAACTGAAAATTGTTTAGATGAATTTATGAATAATTTATCTTTATTAAATATATGTGTATCTGTTGGCTCATTATAAGTGTTGATAACTGGTAATGGTAAATCAGTTGAAGCATTTGACGGAAACTCATTTGAAATATTGTATTGGTTCTTAGAGCTAGATGTTAAGTTATCATATTTAAACAAAGGCATAAGATTTAAATTATTTATTTCCAAAACATTTTCTGGCGGTTCATATTCCAATGAATTTGAGTGTGAAAGCATTTCCTCGACATCATTTATTTCTTTCATAATCTTTCTTCTCTTAGTGCGTACACTTTCTATTCTTCTAGTAGACATTATGATTCAGTAATCACTACCAAATACCAATAAAAATTTAACAAAATCAAATTTATTATTAAAATACAAATTTTTATTATTATTATACAATGGTAATTTTGTAAGTATCTACCTACCAAAAAAATAAAGTAATATAATATACTTAAATTTGTTCCTATCAAATACACCAATAATACATATTTAATTTTTTACAGTACTAGTTAATTTAGTTTATAATTTACTTATTTAAGTTTAATATCATTTAAATTAATTTATACTTTTTAAAATATGTATTATAATGAGAAATAGAGAAGTATTATGGTAATACAACTAATACAAGTGTTATGGTCACCCAACCAGGAAATCAGCAACAGTTTAAATAAAATATTTATTAGAAGAGTGAATAGATTTGGTATAAATAAACAAAGACTTGATCTTTTTACTATCTTTATACTCTTTTTAGTATGCCAATTAAATTCAATATCTTTTTAATTATATATTATATATTATTTCAAACTTTAGATATTCACAAATCAACAATATGTTTTTTTTTTTAAATATAAACCATTTTAAATTTGTCAATAAATTATGGTAAAATGTATGCAATATATATAGGAACTAATAATTATGATAATTTAATACTATAGTTAGGTAGTAGGTTCCTACAATTAATTAATTATTTTATAGTAGGAAGAACGAGTTAAAAAAACATAGTATAACAATAGGTGTTTGCCATGCTAAATACTATATTAAATTCTAGTCAGTGCTTGAATCGGAAAAGAAAAATCAGGACGTACTATTAGCTGGCATTACCAAATAATGTATGTACCCACCCGTATTTAAAAATGTTTAAATCTACCACTATAAAGCACTATATAGTATATACCTATTATAAAAATATAAAATTAAAATGTTAACTTTATAATTTAATGAATTTCACTTACCACAAACAGCATAAAATCCAATATTTGGTTTTGGTAATAATAGTTCACACTGTTACTGTAGTGTAAACTGTAGTGTGAAAGAAGACACGTATCGTCGTAATGGCGTGCGGATAAATAGTTAAAACGTTAAATCGTTAAATGTTTAATCTTTAGGCACTGCCGCGAACTGGTATCAACACTCCGCCACTCCGCCACTCCGCGTCACAATAATCCGCGTTCAAAAACAATAATATCATAGAATTTTGAGAAATCTAAAAATATATTTTTTGACGGCAAGCTGGGTAAATACAAACTGTCCATAGAGACGGCATACGCGTGTCGTGTACTATCGATAATACTGAGATAAGCATTAAGCACGACTAGTCTTGTTATTTATATAATTTTATTATACAAAATTGAAAATATCCAAGTTATAGTTACGTAGTAATGTGCACAGTTCACCGACGTATAAAATAATATTTAACAGTTTTATTATCATAATTTCATAAGTCATGAACACATGAATTTATATAAAATACCTAAAATAATACTTACCACAAATTCAATTCAAATAATGGAAAATTATGTATTTAATACAATACATAAATTATAATTAGTATCATTTTATTAGATACCTACATTACAGTATACATTAAAATTAAATGGCCAAATGGGTGTATTTGATTGGGAGATGTCCGTGTACCTATATCGATCAAGTCTACAGACCAGGGATTTATATACATAAAGACATAAAGTGTAGTATACTTATTACTTTTTCATTTTAAACGTGAGGACAGCTTTTGTAATACTTTTTACCTATTCCATATAATTTTAATATATTTACTATAATATTCTACTCAGGTTTTTAATTAAATATTATTAAAATCATTTGTATACAATATTTTCAAAACCACATTTTTACAACATTTCTCAAATAATAAATGTAAAATGTTATAGTAACTTTAAAATTATAAAAATTAAAACTGAATATTATGGTAATGTTTAAAAAATGTTTTTCAAATAATGATATCAAATAAATGTTTCTATAATAATATAATAACATTTGTATTTAAATATTTTAACATAATTTAATATACATTATTATTATAATATAAACGTTACTAAATTGCTGTCTGGGCTATGACGGAAAAAAAAAATGTCGAAATTTTAAGATATAAAATCGCGTAATAAAAAAAATCGAAAAAAAAAGTGCAAAAAATGTGGGCGGCCGTGTTAATCAAAGCGCCGCCGGAGCCGGATTCGTTCTCATTACACCTGCCTAATCCTACATCCTATCCTAACGCCTAAACCTATCGACTACAGTTCGAGTTGAAGACCGACGTCGAATCTCGAGCACTTGAGCCGTTTCCGAGCCGCGACGAATCGGGCGTCTAGCACCGTTTTACCCACGAAATCCGTACGATTCGACTCTAAACGCGTTTTTTTATTTGTTCGCCCACGACGTCCGTCGAGACATCGTAATGTTCAATCACATTTAGCATAACATATGTATTTTATTATATCCAAAGAATTAATTCCCACGTCATAAAAAAAAAAAAATTATATAAATCATACCACGTATTACAATACGTTATATGCGTATTAGCACGCAAAAATCGTATTCGAGAGATCGGTCAACAGGATCGCGACCCCGAGAAAACGAACGCGTAAAAAGAGAGCGCGTCGTACAAAAACGACGCGGTAAAAACATCGCGGGACGGCGGTGTGATAAAAGGGTGCTTCAAGAGTCGCGCGGTCGTCGGCACGGGCGACGGCGGCGATAACGGCGGAAGGGCGATAAGAATTGTAATTTTCCGATTGGCTTTCTGCTAAAGTACCGGCAGCGCTCCGGAGGACAACGGACGAACTCCTTCACGTTTTATTATATTAGACTAGCTGCCCGTGTGCCTCGGTGTGAGTGTGCCTCGCTATGAGTGTGCATCGCTGTGAGTGTGCCTCGCTGTGAGTGTGCCTCGCTGTGAGTGTGCCTCGCTTTGAGTGAAACTCGCTGTAAGTGAATACCCTAGGACGGATGGAAGAGCTTGAAAGCGGAAAGTTTTCAAAAAAAGAAAGATTTAGCGGTAATAAGTCCGCGGTGTTGGTACCACTGATTAGTAATACTGCGAGTCTTCTATCGGGATGATGATAAGTTGTCGATTGTTTGGCGGTATTCTTTCGAATGTGAAAAGTTTTTGAAAGTCGAGATTGAGACGTAGACTTTTGAGTGTCTAGCTATCAGCCCTCTACCGGTGTAAATCGATAACCGGCTGCGGAATCCGCCTACGGCGGATTGTCTGACCTCCTGGCGTCGAAAGTAGGAAAAAATGTTATAGTCGAATGTCGTCTTTTGAGCGTTGAATAATCAGTAATCACTCGTGAAAATAAATTTATATGCAACTACTATGCCTACCAGGTAGGCAATCCGACTGCGTCGGATCGCGGACCCCGTCGGCGCAATAAGTGAAATCAAAATGTTGTATGAACTCAACTTTCAAAAAGCTTTAAGGAAAACCAAACCAGCCAGGTAGGCGATCCGCCTACGTCGGATCGCAGACAATGTCGGCGCAATCAGTGAAATAAGAACTTTTCTCTAACCCCCGTTTCGATAAAATACTAACATCAGCCAATACACTCGTTAATATTATATATTATTATTAAATATAATACACATGATTAAATTTGCAATGTATCGTGTTAAAAAAATTAAATATTACATACAATCCCATGTATTTTATTAGGTAGATATTATATAAAACATTAGAAATATAATTCATTTAATTATTTAATGTTTATTACATAATTGGTGTAACAATAATTTGTGTACAGATGAGGAGAGTATGAGTTTTACACATATAATACACTTATAACATATCATGTTTGTAACGTTTAAGTCCACCAGAACATTGTCAATGTACAATTATTATGATAAAAATAAAAAAATATAAGTAATATCATTTATGTTTAAAATTATTTTACTATTATTGTAATGTATTCGATTCTTTTTTTTTTAATAATTTTAATTATATTTGATACCTACTCACATTTTTTTTCATAGTACATACACAAACACACGCACAAATATATTTATACGATTTCCCACTTATATATTGTGGACGTATATTAAATTATATGTATAGTCCATTCCAAATGAGATCAGCCTTCGGCGGCCGGTTGTGCGCACGGAGGCGTGGCTTCACTACGAGCACGGTCTCGAACTTTGTCGTCGCGGCGCATGACTAGAGCGACGTAATTAGTCTATTATAGACCAGCGACCTGTACAAATAACTTAAATTGCATTGTATACTCTGAAACAGATGGACTGCGGAGCTGTACGTCGTGATGTATTTTTCCGTACCGTCACTCGCACAGTCGCGCGCGCCGCATGATCACACGTACGTCAGTGTACGCTATCGGTACAACACCAATTTCTTTTGTTCAATTTTTAACACCTATATATTTTTTTTATTACCTAATGTTATAGGTATGTAAAAACAAATTCCTATAATTTAATTAGTAACAATTTATTATATTTAAGCATGATAAAAAAAGTATAATACATGATAAAAAATTATAAAACATAAAGCATGATAAAAAAATATAATACATGATAAAACAATGATAAATATAATACATGATAAAAAAAATGATAAATATAATACATGATAAAAAAATGATAAAACATAAAGCATGATAAAAAATATAATACATGATAAAAAAATAAAAATTAATTACTCCGAATCATCTGTTGAGGTTGTTTCTCCTGTTATCGTCATAATACAAGGTTCCATTGCATCTATCAATTCATCCATGATATCGTCCGCTTTCCATATTTTGTCCTCTTCTTCAATTACGTGCTTTATAAAGTTTTTCCAGTTTTCAGGTGTAACCCTTTCAATCGCTGTATTTAGCAGTTGGCGAACATCGTCGATTTTAAAAGTCGTGTTTTTTTGTTTCACGTATCCTTTTACCATCGCCCATGCTAATTCAATGGGATTGAATTCGCAATGGTACGGTGGCAATCGGAGTACGGTGTGCCCGTTGTCTTTTGCCAAGTTGTCGATTACATACGATTTTTGTTGTGGTCGCATTTCTTTTGATATCGCCAGAAGTTCGGGCTTCAACAATGACGATAGCGGTCGTTCACGAACAACGTCTCTGGAAATGAGCCACTCCAATATATCAGCCTTTTTCCAAGAACTATTTGGATATTTTTCTTGCTCTACTGAATGGTACGGCGCATTGTCCATGACGATGATTGAATTTGGATCGAGTACAGGGATAATGGACTCAAACCACTGTTTAAAGTTATCCCCATTCATCTCGTCGTGGTAGTCTCCTGTATTTTTTTTGGAAACGAAACATAGTAGGCCACCTGGCAGAAAACCATGCTCTGACCCAATGTGTAATACAATGAGTCGTTTCCCTTTACCTGATGGATTTGGTAAACCGGTTGAAAGACCTTTGTTGAATGCATCGTGTTTAGAGAGAACCGTATTGTCCTTCCAAACACGATCGACACAATCGCCGGCGTTCAACCATGTTTCATCCAGATAATATATAGATCGACCTTCAGCTCTATATTTCCGAATGTCGTATAAATACTTACGACGCCAAACAATTAAGTCCTCCCTCTCGGTCAGCACACTGCACCTTTTTCTTTTTGTAAATACGAAGTCCAATTTTTTGATAACCCGATACAGAGACGTCCTTTTAAAATTTGGAAGCGATGGATCTGCGTTTACATCGAATAAAATTCGATCGATAGTTGGTAGTTCACGTTTTAACCAAATAGAATGAATTGTCCGACGTAATCCTGTGCGGTCCAGATCATCAATTTTTTCAAATAGTGAAGCCTTTAATCTTTTTCTGTTAGGAGATGATACTGTTTTCGTCGTTTTATATTCGCTGATGGTATTCCTTATTGTGTCTCGTCCCAAACCAGTTAACTCTCTAATACGGTTAATAATGTCCCCATATTTTTTGTCTGGTGTATTAGAAATGATATCTTTATAAATATTGACTATCATTATTTTTTGACGACTGGACACAAACTGTAAAAAACATATTATATAAATAATAATATATACGTAATACATTTTGAAATATCAAATATTAAATAAGTAAATATTTGAATATTATATTAATCATTGTTACTTACTTTTCCATTTTTATTTTTTGTTTTTGGAGAAGTAGTAGGTACACCTTCTTCAGGCTGCAGAGGCATACAACCTTCTATTTCAGGGATATCACCCGTATTTATTTCGTTATTATCACTCATTATACAATATGCAAAACACAATTTCAATAACAAACAAATAAATCAGTAAAATAAAACGGACAGGCGCGTAATTCAGCGGCAAACACGAAGGCGTCGAGTCGTTAAATGCAGGCGCCAGGCACGTAAACACGATACACACATACCGGCGGCGTCGACATCGGCCGCCGCCGCTGGTAGAGCTCCAGTCGAACAACTACTAGGTGGGGGAGCCAGAACCGCCTCCGGACGAAAACTGGTTGCCGCGCAAGGCTGATCTCATTTGGAATAGACTATATATAGTTAAACCTATTAATATCGTTAAACGTAACGTGTTTTTAAATATTTTATTATTATGTATGTATAACAGACTTAACTATAACGTACAAAAAACGAAATACGTGTGATATATAATAAAGTCGTAGGAAATTTACCGACGAATAAACCTTCCGTTATATCAGTACACCGCTATCGACAGATCACTGGACTCTCGACGACGGCAATGAGCACACGCGTAAAATAAAATCGTACGTAAAACCAATATAATGAGGTTATTTATTATTAAGTCATAATAATTCAACGATCTATGACGGAAAAAAAAAAATGTCGAAATTTTAAAATATAAAATCGCGTAATAAAAAAAATCGAAAAAAAGTGCAAAAAATGTGGGCGGCCGTGTTAATCAAAGCGCCGCCGGAAATACCGCCGGAGCGGGATTCGTTCTCGTAACACCTGCCTAATCCTATGTCCTATCCTAACGCCTAAACCTATCGACTACAGTCCGAGTTGAAGACCGACGTCGAATCTCGAGCACTTGAGCCGTTTCCGAGCCGCGACGAATCGGGCGTCTAGCACCGTTTTTTACCCACGAAATCCGTACGATTCGACTCTAAACGCGTTTTTTTATTTGTTCGCGACATCGTAATGTTTTCAATCACATTTAGCATTACATATATGTATATTTTATTTTATCCAAAGAATTAATTCCCACGTCATAAAAAAAAAAAAAATTATATAAATCATACCACGTATTACAATACGTGATATGCGTATTAGCACGCAAAAATCGTAATCGAGAGATCGGTCAACGCGATCGCGACCCCGAGAAAACGAACTAAAACGACGCGGTAAAAACATCGCGGGACGGCGGTGTGATAAGAGCGGGCTTCGAGAGTCGCGCGGCCGTCGGAAGGGCGATAAGAATTATAATTTTCCGATTGGCTCTCCGCTAAAGTACCGGCAGCGCTCAAGAGGACAAAAGAAGAACCGCTTCACGTTTTATTATATTAGATTTTCAAAAAAAATATCATTTTTTTTAAATACGACTAGTCAAAATGGGTAAAGGACTTGCCTATTCAGCATCCGAAAAATCTTTAATTATTGAATTGATACAATTAAATAAAGTGGTGGAAAATAAGAAAACCGATGCATTTAGCATTCACGATAAAAACAAAGCATGGGAAAGTATTACCAAAACTTTCAATGCGAGTGGTGATCATCCAAAAGTGAGTTGAATTTTA
The DNA here is from genome assembly GCF_020882245.1 of Rhopalosiphum padi. Lineage (NCBI taxonomy): Eukaryota > Metazoa > Arthropoda > Insecta > Hemiptera > Aphididae > Rhopalosiphum > Rhopalosiphum padi. The sequence goes on from NC_083599.1 coordinate 77,893,546, forward strand.
AATATTATATTTTATGTTTAATCATTGTTTAACGTTTTTAGTATTCTGAAGTAGAAGACGTGTATTAGATAGGGATTATACCTATTTTGATTATCAAAGATAATATTTAGACAGCTTGCTAAGTTCCTATTGATGGTGTTATATAATTGTTGTATCTACTTCTAATTTGTTACCAATTATTTAAATAATATAATATGGTAAACCATGGTAGTTTTCTATAAGTGATACGAACAATTTGTTATAATTAATTTGACACCCCATCATTATTTTAAAACAATTATATTATTAATTTATTTGATTTTAACAATTTATTATTTATTTATAATTTTTTTGGAATCAATCTTGCAAACTGCATATAGTATATACAAATAATACATTATTTTAGGAACTTCCAAAATTTTTGTTACATTTTATATGTTAGTAGTCTACTATAGTAAAATTAGCATTTTTTCAATTTTTTTACTATTTACTAATTTTATAGAGAACTGTAAGTCAAGTTAAAAAATGCTGGCATAACATCAAAACAAAAAGAAACTCTGAAATAACTTCTCATAAACAAGCGGTTTTGAGAACTGGAGGTGGACCAACAGTTGAAAAATTAGTAGAGAATCCATTGATCGATGAATTTGCTAACATAGCATGTGAAATTCCTGGGGCCATTGACAGTGATACAATCGCTAGTCACAATATTACATGGGTAACTACATCTGATGGATATTTGGAGTTTAATATCCAACCTAGTGATGATAATTTATCTGGTAATAACAAAAATAATGTTAAAATTAGATATATAAATTCAAAAACAAAATTATTTTATAGATTCAAATATTAATGATACTGATGCAAATTTTACAAATGCTGTCCCAAGTAAATCTATTGAAAAGCATGTGGAATTAACAAGGCAGTATTTAAAAAACAAAAAATCAAACTTGTCAGCTGAAGCGACAAGCCGTATTGAACGAGTTGAGATCTAAAAAATTAATGATGAAGAGATACATAACTTGTTAAAGGAAGAATTACTTTTTTAATATACTTTTTTATGAGATTGATATATAATATAATACTTGTTCAATAAATTTTATAATTTGTTTATTAGCTGTATTTCTGTTAATTTTTACAAATTATATTATTAAATAATATTCTAAGAAAAATGCATATTTATGAATTCTGATCTAACTATATTTCCATACAAATTAGGTAATCCATTATATTCTTGATGAAACATTTGGTTGTTATTCAAAACTTCATCTGTGTATGGTAGGTTTTCATATCTAAATATTGCAATGTTGTGTAACACTGCACATGCTGATATTATTAACAATGTTGTACTTAGTTTTGTAGCTAACTTCCTAGATAAACAACTAAATCTTCTTTTGATTATTCCATTTAGTCGTTCTACGGTATTTCTTGTGGCTATATGAGCTTTATTGTATCTTTCTTCAGCTCTATTTTGTGGATTGCGCACAGGAGTAAATAAATATCCCAATTGTGGATAACCAACATCACCCAAGAGACGTCCTGGTAATTGTTTTTGTTCATAAATTATATTGATATTACTGTTGCTATAAATAAACAACATATAATATGTTATTACTTAAGGAATATATTTTATATATTTTGAGTATTTCAGTTTTTACAACTTAAATAAATTCTTTATTCTAGAAAAGTCTAGAGTTATAAAAATATACCCAGCATTATTATAACAAAACATGTTTGTACCTAAAAATTCGATTATCATGAACAGATCCTGGCCACCTATATAGCTACAATATCCAGTATTTCACATCTAGATCCACTCACAATCTGTACATTTATTGAAAATATGCCTTTTCTGTTCCTGAAATTTTCCCCTTGGTCACCTCCAGGATTTAGTATTGGTATATGGGTACAGTCTATTGCACCATCAACACCAACAAATCCTGAATAAGAATAATTTTTCAACTGTGTATATACTTATTTAAAGCATAATGAACAAATTATTTTGAAATTACCAGCAATATTAGAAAATAACACTTGATTATGTATTTTTCCTTCTAGAGTAGCAGGAAACTTTACAAAAGTCGGTAACTTACTTGCTATTATTCTTGAAATATCTTTTACACATCTACTTATAGTTGGTTGGCTAATACCAACCAAATCACCAGTAACTATCTGTAATGAAAAATAGAGTAGATCACTATCATTACTCACTCAATTTACCTACTCACTTGGAAATTTCCAGTTCTATAATACCGTAACACTGCAAGTAGTTTCAATAATGGTGGAATTGGAAGGCCTCTCATTGAATTGTCATTGAATTCGGCTTCAATGTCATTAAATACGAGGGGCATTAAACTTTGTAATACTGTAGTTTTAGAAAATCTATTAAATTTAAATTTAAATTGCATTTTTAGTAAGATGAAATTATGAATTATAATTTTTGTTGTAAATATTTTAATTTATATAGGTAGAATTATGTCCATAGCTAAAAATAATCGGTCTGTATAAATGCATTTTAATTATTTCTTGGATATTATATTATAATATATGCTATTCATATATAGCATTTTATTACTCTACACTTTTTTTTTCATACTATGAATATTTTCGTATTAATAAAATGTGTTCAACAAATTAAACTGTAAAAAGTGAATATTAAAAAAAAATATTGTTTTATTAATAGGTAGGTTATCATTTGATTTTTATTTATTATAATAAATTCACTCACATGATAATAAATTACTCTTTGGAATATTTTTGTTTTAACTTAGGCTTTAGGCATAAATAAAAATAAAATTAATGGCCTCCATATGACCATATAATATGGTGATTTCTATTGAAAATTATTTCACTTACCTGAATCTGTTAAAAAATTCTTTATCGTCATAAAAATCAATTGGATTTTGCATGTCTCTAATATATCGTTTAGGAACGCGTTCATTATTTTCTTCAGCACGGTTGTAAAAATTAACTAATTCTACAAAGTGTATTATCAGTGGCGGCGCTAGGCGTATTGCCCACGGCCTCGCACCTCAAAGGACCTCGCGTTCCAAAGGGACTTATAATTAACCATAGAAAAATATGGGAGAAGTATCTATACAAAAATTTTTGTATCCATGAAATTATTTTATTAAAAAAAAATCATAAACATAAATGTTATATTTCGTCATATTTAGTCATTACTAAAAGTACCAGATCACACTATGCGTTTTGTCGGTTGCCGATCGGCAAACGACCGCAACTATTCTATAATTAACATATAAACCGCGTTATCGGGGCCAGACTGACCGATTCGGCGAACCGATTTTATCTAAACTCGATAACGTAATTTCATTTTGACAGTTGTTGTTAGTTCAATTGGTTGTGTTTTATCCTCGTTTCTGTATCGATCGATTACCGAAAATTATATTCAATTTAATAATATTTAACGAAGCAAAAATCATACCACACGTACCTAAGTTGTAAGTATAAAACTTTATTAATTGTGTTTACATTTTCCATTGTTTTTTTTTTTTTTGTTTTATGATATTAGTTATAAAATTATTTTATTATAATATGAAAATAAATATAGATATATAATAATAATTTTTTATAATAGGGAAGTAATAATATATTTTAGTATGTTGTTTTGGAAATGTTAGTTGAATCTTTAAGAACTAGTAAATAATTGTAATTTATAATCGAATATTATTTGTATTTAACACTTCTCATACATAATTTTATAAATTTTACATAATAATTTATTATTAAAATATAACTATCCATATGTAGGTATCATGTCTGGATCTAGTAGAGACAGAGATACCGGTCGGAAATGGGAATCTGGTGCTTCCAAAAAAAAGAGAAAAGCTGAAATGATGCAAGTGAACCAAGCTATGAGTACTAGTATGATGAAATTTCTAAACAAAACCAGTACATCAACAACTACAGACTTAGACGAACCTAATGCCAAAATGGATTTAAATGAAGGAAATTTATCCAATAAAATTTCAAAATACAATGAAGAATTGACAAAAGAAGTTGAAACTAAGTCTGATCTTGAAACTTCTCCGCCAATAAATACTTTTGAAAATAAAGAAATTACTCTTTATGTTAACTTTAATATAAATAATATTTGCGATTTAGAGATGCACAAACAAGAAATTGTTTTAAGTGAACCACTAATAAGTTTAGACCCAGGGAAATGGGTGTTTCCGTTATCAGGTTCACAGCGTCACGATTTAGTTCAACATGGTCCTCAACAGATGCTAGATATTTGCGATGAAAATTATCCTTTAGACAATAATAAGAGACATTTTTCTAACTTCCACTATACAAGAAAATTAAGTAATGGCAAAACTCAACATCGCAGATGGCTAGTTTATTCTCAATCTCAAGATAAAATATATTGTTTTCCGTGTACAGTTTTTTCTAATTTACAAACACAAATGATTCGTGAAGGATGTTGTGACTGGAAACATCTAAGTACAATTTTGCAAAGACACGAAAAGAGCCAAGAGCACATGGTGTGCATGATTAAATGGGTAGAATTTGACAAACGAATTAAACTCGGGAAAACAATAGATCAAGAAAATGAAAAACGATTCGTGAATCACAAAAGCATTGGTACAATTTGTTTGAAAAATTAATTAATGTAATAAATTTCTTAGCCTCACATAATCTATCATTTAGAGGTCATCGAGAATCAATTAAGTTAGATGATAGCAATAACTCTGGAAACTTTATTGATTTATTAAAATTATTGTCCAAATATGATCATTTATTACAGAACCATTTTCAACTAATTAATGAAAAACAACTGGCACAACATTATTTGAGTCATGATATCCAAAATGAATTAATTAAACTTATGTCTAAAAAAATAATTGAAGAGATTATTAGTAAAGTAAAACTAGTGAAATATTATGCTTTCATGCTCGACTGCACTAGAGACATAAGTCGCGTTGAACAGATGTCCATTATTTTAAGATTTTGTAATACGTCAACCGATGATATAGAAGAACATTTTATTGGATTTATTGCTGTTGATTCCACAACAGGGGAACATTTAACAAACATTATTCTACATGAGCTAAAAAGTAATGGTTTAGATATTCAAGACTGTTGTGGACAAGGTTTTGATAATGGCGCGAATATGGTAGGAATAAACAAGGGTGTTAAAACACGAATATTAAATATTAATCCAAAAGCATTCTTTGCACCTTGTGGTTGTCACAGCTGGAATTGGATTTTAGTAGATGCTGCTAAGTCTTCTATTACAGCTAAAACATTTTTTGGCTTTATTCAAAAAATTTATTTGCTCTTTTCAAAATCTAGTAAACGATGGGATCTTATAAAATATAAATTAAAACTAACATTAAAGTTTTTATCTGAAACAAGGTGGGAAAGTAGAATTGCTGCAGTCAAAGCAATATTATTTCAATTTGACGATATCATTGATTGTATAAATATACTTAAAATTAAAATAGTAGACGCAGAAACTCTATGTGATTGTGAAGCCATTTTAAAAGAAATGTTAACATTTGAATTTATTGTTGCAATACATGTGTGGTATGAAATTTTACTTCGTGTAAATAATATAAGTAAAATCTGGCAATCAGTTCAAGTTAATTTAAAAATGGCTGTTGATTCTTTAAATAATTTTTGCAATTGGATTCAAGAATATCGTGATATAGGATTCAATAAAAGTATTATAGAATCTCGCCAGTTCATAGAAAAAAGTAGTTATGAAATAGAATTAAATTTTAAAAACAAGAGAATAGCAAAGAAGAAAAAAATGTTTAATTATGAACACACTGATGAACCTATAGAGAATGGTGAAGAAAAGTATAGAGTTGACTTTTTTAACAGCATGATTGATGGAATTCTACATGACATTAAATGGAGATTTAAATCATTGAATGAATACTTTGAATATTTTGGTTTTATTTATGATATGAATATTTTAAGATCCATTTCCAAAGAAGATCTTTATAAGCATTGTTGTGATTTAGGTACAGTTCTTCAAATGATGAAGAGGGTGAAAAGAGCGACATTCAATCATTTGAATTATACGAAGAATTACAACTTATAATTTCAAGTCTACCAGACTTTATTAAGGATGTAAAACAACTCATCAAATACATAATAGAAAATAATTTACAAGAAATATATCCAAATGTTTATATAACAGTCAGAATTATGCTCACTATTCCTGTCAGTACAGCTTCAGCAGAGAGAAGTTTTTCGAAGCTTAAAATAATTAAAAATTACCTACGAAATACGATGACACAGGAAAGACTCTCAGCATTAGCAGTTTTGTCCATTGAAACGAAAATTGCAAATAATTTAAATTACGAAGATATACTTAAAACATTTAGTGAAGCAAAAAGCCGAAAAGTTCATTTCTTGTAAATAAAAAAAAAGAAACTTCTAACAGTATTATTAATTTAAAAAAATATGTGTTTAATTTTATAATTATGTATAAATAAAATTATATTGACTACTTTGCAAATAAAAGGTTAATAATTAGAGTTTATTGTTTTAAAAAATTGTAAATCTTAATATTTACTTAATAACTATTGTTACTTAAATGTTTATTAAAAAATTTTTTAAAAAAAGGGCCTCTTTAAGTCTACTTCGCCCACATATAAATTTTACCTCGCGCCGCCACTGTGTATTATATCCATATTTTCAATTTTTATAAAACTAATCAATGTGATATGATCAAAAACAAAAAAAAAAATCATGAACGTACCTCGTATACAATATCATTATTATTAAAAGAATTTCTTAAGCATGGTCAAGACCAGTCTTATTAAAATCTTCTGAATAAGTCGTACTTTTCATTTTCTTAAGCTCGAGTACTATTTATGAATCACATTTAAGTCATAAGCATGACTTAAGCAATACTTATTCTTAAGAATCGACTATAAATACGGCCCTAATATTTTTATTTTACTATCTTTTACCTAGTTCATATTATTTATTATGTAGTTAAATGTGTTTACATTCTACTATGACTAATATTATTACCTATCTTTAAGGTATGATAGCCAGTTTTGATGTAAATTGAAATAAATAACAATTTAATTTTTCAGTTAAAATAAACTTAGTGGTTTAAGTAAAAATATTACTGAAGAATAAACAAAATTCATAAAGTAATATACTTTAACATACTTTAACTACATATTACTAATATTATTAGTGGAAAAACTTATAGCTTCTATACATTTACTAAGCTTATTTTAATATATTCATTTGTATATTTATCAAAGTTCAAACTGAAAACAATAAAACGGTGATTTACATACACTCCTTTTGCTAAGTAAATGCTGTGATAAATACTGTGTAGTTAATTATTAAATTAACTTTATTTAAAATTACATATTTTATTAAAGTATTTAAAAAACTTCAGTAGTGTTTGAAAATAAAATCAATGGCATAGTCAGATTTTGGTTGTCTAATTTTGATTACCTATGTTTAGTTAAACATTTTTTTTTTTTAACTTTTGATGTAGAGCAAAAGCAAATCAAATTTTATGCAATCGTGGATTCTAAAACAAAATAGTAACAAAATTAACACAGCTTTAAAAAAAAATAAGAATACATCAGGTAAATTTATTTTTATAATTATTCATTTAACAGAGAAAAAATAACAATTATAATATTTAATAATATATTTTAGAAGAAGATCTGGACAGTCCTGATCAAATAAATCCAAATGAAGAAATTAAAATTAATCAAAGTTTGAATCAAGAGTTAAATAATGAAGCAAGTACTGAAAATGATAAAGCATCACTATCAAAGATATTGGATATTGAACTTAAAACTACAAATATTAATGTTGAGAAATCTGTTATAGAAAAATCAAATTGTAGTTTACCAAAATCAAAAATAAGGTTTTCGAATGCAAATGAATATAATCTATTTATTTTTCATTTTCATAGTAATAGACGACATTATATACGTTTTACTGCATGTTTTGAAGAACCAAGTGTTGTTAGACGATTTTCAAATAAATCAAAATTACTAGCTATTGCACAAGAAAGTGGAACAATACGAGTATACCGAGAAAAAATACTCAATGAACATTTAAGTAATTCATCTCATATTGAAGCGCTTAAGGCTTATAAGTGTAAAACTCTTAATGCTTCAGAAGTAATGGCTAAAACCCTAATGGGAAAAATTATAAATAATGCAAATGAATCTCTTGGAAAAAAAATGGCAGTCTTTTAATCCATGTATATAATGATAACAAAAAATTAACTTTGTCAGCTTATACATTTCCTAGTCATGCAATAGTGTCTCATACGTCCAATATTTACCGCATTAATAAAGAAATATTTCATGATATTGACGATAATGAACTGCAATATTTAACACCTCATACTCACAAAGACCTTCTTGATTGTATTGTTACATCTCATAGATCTTAATTTATTGAAGAAATTATGGATAATTCAATTGCTTTATCTCTGCGTTGCGATGGCAGTGTTGACAAAACACAAGTTGATAAAATGTATGTTTTAATTAAATCAGTAAATTTAAAAGGTAAAGAAAAGTTGTATTTTATAGGTGCAACAGAAATAGTTAAAATAGGGGCTGAAGGCATATACGACGCTATAAAAACTGCTTGCATTAACAGTGTAGGAAATGAAAATTTTGAGGTTATTTTAAGAAAAATATCATCTTTAGTCACTGATGGAGCTAGCTCAAATATTGGTGAAAAAAATGGTTTATGGGCTCTTTTAAAAAATTGAAACAAAATGCTAGTGAATACGAAATAGTGTGTCCTTTAATAACATTATGGTGTGATGCACATAGGACAAACTTGGCATGGGAATCAGTAAGTAATTCAGTAAATGAAGTAAATTTATTATTTCAAAAACTTTTTGGGCTCTCATAATTTTTCCGCAAGTCAGGCTTACGGACTAGAGAGTTAAAAGATATTGCATCTATGCATAATTTGAAACTACTTCAACTTCCAAAAATGTTTGAAGTTCGGTGGTCTCAATTTACATATTCAATACTTAATAATGTATTGACTTCATGGACTTGCCTTGTAACATTTTTTCAAGGTTCAAAAGATAATCTGTATATTGGACATTACAAATTTTTGACAAATGAATTTAACATTCGATTAATTTCTATCTTGTCTGATGTATTATATATATTTTCAAGATATCAAAAACAACTTCAATCTGATGTCTTATATATCATAAGTATGGATGAAAAAACTAATAATTTTATAAAAAAAAATTGAAACTGAAATTGAATCCACTTTTAGGTGGATGGGTTGAAACTCTAAATAAGGAAATTAAAGTACAACAAAATGGTACATTTACTTTAAATAATATTTCTTTGATAACAAAAAAAACCACTTCGTGGAAACAAACATCACCAATTTGTAACATATCAAAGAAATATATCTTCTATAAATCAAGAAATATTGTGTTCACTCCAAGAATTTCTCACTCAACGCTTTTCAATTGATCAGGAACTTCTATCCGTTGTCAAACCATTTGTTCAATTATTGCCTAATGCAAATTTAAAAGATGTTCTCACAGTAGTTGGTGAAGATTTAAGTCTACGAGATGTATCACTAGAGTATGATGAATTATTGAATATAAGTAATATTTGTGAACTTCAAAAAATGCATTTAAATCAAATAGTGTCAAAATTGTTTACATCAACAATACACTTTAAAAATATCACTATTTTATTAGCCAGAATATTAGCAGCTAAACCACATAGTGCTGACGTAGAGCGCTTGATTAGTGCAAGTAATTTATTAAAATCTTCAATGCATTCAAGAATGTCGTTAGAAACAGAAAATATGTATTTATTCATTAATTATAACACGCCACCATTATATGATTGGAATCAAAAAGAAGCTGTACATATTTGGTTAACTAAAAAAAACACAGAGTTATGAGAATAAAGGGGAAAAACAAAATTATTTTAATGGACTATTTAAGGAAGCAGATGATAAACATATCTACGATAATGTAGGTTGAGATGATGATCATGATGATGTTAAAAATAAAAAATAAAATTTTCATTTGAAGCATAGGTAGTTGATAATTTTATTTTTTATTTTTAACATCTATAACTAATATATTATAAGATATTTGATATTAATAAATATGTTATGTTAAATTTTTGTTTTTTTTTTCTTTAATATTAGTTACCTAGTTTAAAATGTTTAAATATATTTTATTGATTTTAACATTTTTTGAATTTTGTTTGAAATATAAAAATATTTATAGGTAAATATTTTGTTCCAGAGCTAGATTACATTGTAATGTAAGGTATATATCAAAATCAATTGAAAACCACAATTGGTCAGAAATACTTGAATTCACTGATGTAAATAAAGCCACTCAATATTTCACTAGCACTTTAAATAACCTAAAAAACCAAGCCTCAGCTGAAATATCCATCTCCTCTAAAACCAAAAAATTGAAACCATGGGCCACTACCACGATTATTAACTCAATAAGACAAAGAAACCGTCTACATTTACATGTTAAGAAACACCCTCTCAATCTAAAACTAAAAGATTACTATTTAAAATTTAGAAAAAAAATTACAAAAATAATAAAAAATGCAAAAATCTTTTATTACAAAGCAGAATTACTAAAAGCTGGAAATAACTCAAAACTTAAATGGCAGACTATTAACAATATCTTAGCAATTAATAAATCAATAAAATTCCATGAGGTAATAATAATATTCTTACCATTAAGTTATAGTATTTACTTTAATATTGATGTTTTTATTACTTGAATTCCAATATTTGTAATGTTTACTTGGTCTGTAGAATTGTCTCAAAGAAAATCAACTTCTCAAAAATGTTCAATACATTGGCTCGACTTCCTAGTTCCTTGTAGGTATTTGGAAATTTATAATTTAACAGCGTCTATGTTAACCTAAACACTGCTTTGGAAGGTGGGCAGCCAAAGGGCCAGCCCTATTACAAACATTTTTAAACACAACCGGTAGAACATGCAAGTAACTATTCGAATGTTACTTACACGCACTACAAATCCGGAATAAAAATTCGAATGAACTTATAGAGAATGTCCTCCATCAGACAGTATGAGATGAAGAAACTCCACTTCTTGTAAATTAAAAAAGTATCTTAATTATATGGTTCATTTATATTACATGAGAAAGTTAAGATAAAAAAATGAGGAATTTTGAAGTAAAAATGTACTTTATTTACTTTAAATGATTGTAAATTAATTAACCTATTTAATTTAAAACAATATTCAATATATAGGGAATTAAAACTGCCATCTAACGACTAACTATGACATTACGAATGGGACACAGATTTTAATTTATAAATTTACGATTAATTTTATTTTAACATTTTCCGTGTTTACCAGCCGCCTACAGTGGCGGTTTTGAGGGTGAGGCAAGTGAGGCGGCGCCTCACCTTAAATTTTGTGGTAAATAATACTCAAAATGTGAACTTCTTGGTTCACCGTTTTACGCCGTCTCTGATTATTTACTTGTGTACAAAAATAACACACACATGCAAATAAATCTTCTACTATTATAATTTATAATCAGCCCGCACTCCCGCAGTCATTTTAATAATTAAAAGTGTCTTTTACAAAACCATTTTTAAATCTTTTTATTTATTTTTAGATTCTGAGTGAAGAAAAAGATTAGATCTATTGGTGTGGTCTGAAATTAATTTATTACTTATATTTTGATCACTATAACAGTATTATACATTTATATAGCTAGTAGTGAAATAATTAACGTGGTTTAAAACTTGTGTATTATTTAATATATTGATGATAGAAATTAGAAATATACTGTACCATTATTTACAAACGATTTTAAATATTACGTTACAAATAGTTGGTGTACCTAAAAAATATTATAATTTATAACCCACCCTCATCAGTGCTTGTAGACTTGTAGTGAAGAGAATATAATACCTATATCATATTATAATTGTGTATATTTAATTACATTTTGATTGTACAAAAATAAGTTTATATTAAAGTTTAAATTTTGGTGTTGTAAACTTGGTATCTTTCAAACTAAAAATAAAAAATGGAAATAATATTAATTATCGAGTCTCAATCGATCCCCACCATTTTTGTCATTCAAGTATACAACGAATACGAGACCGTAGAACAATCTTTTCGACATTTGTTCATCGTCTGCACGCCAGCGAACTAGTACAGAGTATACAATATACATGAGACATCGTGCTAGTTAGAACCGTGAGTAATTTACATTTTTTTAATACATACTAAACCTAACTCATTATTTTTAAAAAGTTCTTACGCTATATTATCTACCTACTTATATTATTTAATAGTTAATTACGTTTTTCCTAAATAGTAATCACCCACGCACAGGGCCAGCTCTAGGTTTTGCGAGGCCCCAGGCAAAATATTCTTGAGGGCCTCAAAAAAAGCTTTTGCAAATCAACAGTGAAAAACAAAAAGATACATAATATTTTAATATTTTACTATAAATTCATAAAATGATCTTTGTTGTTGATGTTGAACATTTTTTTTTTTGTTCATCACCATACCTTAGGTACATTATAATGTTATTATAACCATGTAACTAATATACGAATACGAATTTTGTTTTTTTAATATAATATAATTTATAATAATTATAATTATAATTATTTATAAGTAAGTACATAAATAAATAAAAATAATTTGCTACACTGAAAGTTTAATTAATTTTTATTTTCTAATGCAGGGTGATTACTCTGAAGGATGGCAAATTAAAGTGTTTAAGAGACCGTTCTGGTAGCGAAAAATCGACCGTAAAAACATGCTTTCGTACATCCCATTTTCCTCAGCTCTCAATAGTCGTAGAAACATGATTTATACACCAAAATAAACTTGAGAAGTTCCTCTAGACGACCTCGTTCCAGATTTTTGAATTTTTTTTCAAACCAGAGATATTTGCATTTGAAATTTTCAAAAAAATCATATAAAATAGAAAAAAAAAGATATCAAAAATCTGGAACGAGGTTATCTAGAGGAACTTCTCAAGTTTATTTTGGTGTATAAATCATGTTTCTACGACTACTGAGAGCTGAGGAAAATGGGAAGTACGAAAACATGTTTTTGCTTAAAAAATCATAAATTTAAAGTCGTCATGTGCTGCTCTACTAAGTATAGCGGCAGCGTTCGAGAACGGTGTTCATACCACCACCCCGCGCGCGACTGCAGCCGTACCGCACCATAGGTTTAAACTGGTTTTCATATCGCAGTTTATAAATAAATATTGTCAATACGATAACAATTATGTTGGTGACCGAATAATATTTTAACCGATATCGAATTTTATATTTCGTGTATTTTTATTCTGCACGCCGTATTAAAGATCTCACGTTATCATAAAATTATTATAATTTGTTTAATAAAAGTATGATTTGAATAATCTTGAAGAGAATTTGATAATTTAGTTAATTTTATTTACGCTGAACCACATATGAAAAAAAAATTATGAAATTTAAATCGATATAACAAAAAAACACCTTAGATACCTACAATCTGCACGGTTACATATGAATAAATAATAGCCTGTTGAATAAAGTGACAAATGTAATTAATGTACTTACGATATAACTCGATAACTTATAATAGTCTAAATAATAAGTGATTTAAATCCCTAATTATATTAATTATTTACATAAATCAGTCAAATACTGTAATTATTTTTAATTAGTAGGTACGTCTATTACAGATTATTTATTTATTAAATTTAATAATAACAAATAAACAAATTGAAGCCAATTCAAAATATGACAAAACTAGTTGACACCAATCAATATACATTTTTTTTTTAAAATTATTAATTAAATAATTATATTTACAACCAATATAATATACTATAAGTACATTTGATACGAGAATGAGAAGCACTCGAGTACAAAATAAATCGTCAAATCGTATAAAATATTAAAATAATAAAGTTATGTAGTATATCAGAATATTATTTGTATATCATAATATGATAATATATAGTAGTAATTACTAATTATTGTTATAATAAATATTTTTTTTTAAATAGGATTTGATATATTTTAAATACACACCAATTTCGTCTATTGGTATCTAATATTTGAGATAAATTTATGAATACATATAGTACATTCATTTATATTATTTTATACATTTTTTATTCAACTATAATATGTTTAGTTTTTTTTTTAAATGTACGAGGTAAAAAGTATAAAGTTGTCAAATATTTATATTATTATGTTGCATTTAAAATAAACATAAATTGAAAGTAAAATCGTATTATTTAAAAGGTATATTTTTTTTTAATTCGATTCGATATCTATATTTATTAAAGACATATTATCTACATGTTTTGACGATTTTAAGTGTGTATTAGTGCATGCCTTTTTAACTAATTTTTAATACATGAATTTCCGGGTCATATATTTATAAATAAAATGTATTTTCTTAGGTTTAGTATCAGAGAATACCAAGGTATTCAATTTAAATATTTGATAGACAAAAACATTTTTGGAAAAATGGTGGAAGACAAATTTTTTAAATTATGGGGTTGGTTTACGGCGTGTTGGGGCTAATGATGAGGATATTCTTCGTTGCAATAGTTATATTAACTATACTTGTGGACACATTTTTGTATCAAACTTTTTGGCAAGACTTTTTTCTAGCATTACCTACCCATATAATTTAATACTTCGGTCTCATAAACACAGCTATAGGTACATTAAAAATCAAGAGTTTGATGCGTTAGAAATAATAAACTTTCAGTGTCATAAAAAAAAAACAATAATTATCCAAATTTATGCTACAAATGGTTTAAAACCATCAAAATTAATAATGTATGTATTTATTTATATGATTGAATGTAGTGATTAATATATTGATTTGTTTAATTTGTATGTACATTTATTATATTTATAACTATAAATTAAATTGTAATTATATTTTATTCATAACGTTATACTAATCGATGGCAATAATTTATAAATTATTAGTATTATTAAATTGTTACTGATAGTTTTTTAAATAATAACTATATGTTGTAAAATATCTTTTATAGTTTAGTTTAAGTATTTCCATACATATTTAGGGAACAGAAACTTCAATCAATAATACGATAAATAATATCATAAAATTAGTTTATGAACGTGCAAGCGAGCGCGCGCTTATCAAATTCAAATTTCAAATTACCCCAGTAATATAAATACAAAATAGCATTGACGCGAAACGTTCTAGACGGCGGTCCGTGAAATAATAATGTGCCGTTCCTGAGACTATTGCGCGTAGCCCCTCTTTGGTAAAAGTGGGCGTGGTTACGGGTGACCGCCGCCGCGGCGATATGAAATTCAACGCCATCTCTTGAGCGTTGTATACGTTTCACTTTTACCAGAACGGCCTCTT
This sequence comes from Rhopalosiphum padi, assembly GCF_020882245.1. Classification (NCBI taxonomy): domain Eukaryota; kingdom Metazoa; phylum Arthropoda; class Insecta; order Hemiptera; family Aphididae; genus Rhopalosiphum; species Rhopalosiphum padi. The sequence goes on from NC_083599.1 coordinate 77,908,922, forward strand.
AATATTTAAATATAACATATTATTCTTGTTAATATTTCTTCTTTATTTTATAATACATAACAATAAACGTCCGCAAGTAAATTATCGAACGACTGCCAGAAAGTATATATATAATCTAAATACAAACCATAGATAACATATTTCATTATTTTGTTTTTTTTACTAATTCGTAAAAATTATTAATAATCAGTCGTGGATCGTTCGATCACACGGCGTACACACTACACGCACAATACATACAATATGATATATTTTTTACGAATACGGGTGACGATCGGTTCGTATTGGAACGATAATCTAATTATAAACCAGTCAATGTGAATATTTTTATATAATATATTCGTACGTACTAAAAGTAAGACGCAAACAAATTAAATAGTTTATTTTTTTACATTATTTTTTCTCATTTGTTGTATGTTGTATAATAAAAAGTATGAATTTTTAAGTTTGATTATTTACTATTGTTTTTATAATAATATAATTTAAATTTGATTGAACAAGTTTGTTTGTTGAAGTAACTTAATTATATCTATTAGTCCAGTCATTTAACGATTTTTTAAGGAATTAAATCGGAAAGTTTTGAAACTTTGCAAAAAGTTTCGTTATAGCCTCCTGATTAACCAAAAAAAAGTCACCATCCGAGGTCCGGAAGCAGTGGCGGACTGCCCAGGGGGGCTAGGGGGAAATATCCCCCTGGGCCGGTCAAAATTGTGAAATTTGGGCTGGTCGTCCAACAATAAACTTGTAATATATTTAGTCAAGTAATCAACTAATAAATAATAATTAATAATATATTTCTATTGGTTATTGACATGCGATCAATTTCCAACTGGTTTGTATTTAGACTTAATAAATAATTGCGGATCTATTCTTTACTCTATTCTTACAAACGGATGAATATTTGGACTCGTGAAAGTTATAATAACACTAATATTGGTCCACATAAACTAAGAAAATTGCAAAAAGTAGCCGAAACAAATACTAGATGGTGGGCAAGACATAAAGCTTTAGAATGGGTTTTCAAAGGTAACGATTGTTTATTTCCAACTATTATAAGTGCTACACAACATATTACAGTGGATGACTCTATTGATAATATTACATCCTCGGAGGCAAGTTCCTTATTAAAAAATTTAATTGAATTTAAAACTATATTAACAGCACATATTTTCTTAGATATATTTTATTTTATCAGACCTACATCTGACTACTTACAGACAAAACATCTTGATTTTGTATCAGCATGGAAAATGGTTGAAAGAACCAAAAATGATATAAAAACTATTTCATTTCATAATGTTGTAAAAAATGCTGAACTGTTTACTACAAATATGAACGACAAACTTTCAAACTTAAATATTTCAGATGACATAGTCATAGAAGAGACATTTCCAGAACACCGTATAAGGAGAAAAAAAACATATTTTGATGAAAATAACCAAGATTTCACATTTTCAACCTGCCTTGACCAGTATAGAGTACAAACATTTCAGAATATAATTGATCAATTAAATATGAGCTTGAACGAAAGGTTTTCCAACAATAAAGAATTAATAGCTGACGCACAGTTTTTACACCCTAGTTGTTTTCAAGAAGATTTCATACAACCAATTTCTAAACTTGGCTTACAAAAATTAGCAGAATTAGTAAGTATTGATCACAAAAAATTAGTTGAAGAACTTATTGCTTTTTCCAAAATATTCAAAGGTTTAGTTGGAAATATTTGTGAAAGAACAACGAATATTTATTTAAATGAAAATGAATCAAACGAACTTGATGTTGAGGATGTGAGTGATGACGAAACATACATTGACAATATTGTTCTGAATGATGACGAAAATATGGTTGGTAGAAATTCTAACAATAAACCTGGTAAGCAAAGTATTCTAAAGACATAATATATGAATCAATAAATTGATATAAGATTTTTTTTAATTTTACAGGAGTTGCAAGTTGTAAAAATACAAACTGTTCTGGTTGTTTAGTTTGTTGTTATAAGTTGCTGTACAAATATAACATGCATTCAGTGGCTTTTACCAATTTATTTTTAGCTTATGAATATTTATTAACATTGTCGTTTACACAGGTTAACTGTGAACGGTATTTTAGTAAGTTAAAAATTATAAAAAATAGATTACGTTCATCACCAAGCCAGGAAAAATTAGAATCATTTATGATGATGAGTGTTGAGAAAGAGTTATTGGAGGAAGTATCATTTGATGATATTTTAGAACATGTGAAACAAAGCTCACCATTAATGAAAAAAATGTTAAGTTAAACATCAAAATACATTCAATTGTAAAAAAAAATAAAAAATATTGTATTCATAAGATAAATAAAGGAAATTGTATTTTATAAAGGTATTTCTGGTATTTATATTTTTTTTAAATAGTTCTACAAGTAAAATTTAAATTTATTTTAAATTATAGTAATAAAACATTTATATTATTTATAAAATCACAACTGAAATAGTAGGTAATAATATAGTAAAATATTTAGGTTCGCTAAGCTGTATTTCCCCCTGGGCCGACAATCTCCCAGTCCGCCCCTGTCCGGAAGTGTCCGCCATCTTGGATTTTATATCCGTTTTTTCAGTTTTTTTAAATTATCTTTGAAAATACTAATTTTATCTCAAAAGTACTTCTTTACAAAAATGTAGCTGACAAAATTTTCGGACACGGACGTTTTGGCGCTGCCGTTTTGGCCCTGCTGTTTTGGCGCTAACTCGGTTAGGCGCTATCCATTTTGGCGCTAGCCGTTTTGGCGCTACCCGTTTTGTTGCCAACTAATATTTCTATATAATTTAAAATTACAATTTTGTTAAATATTACAATTTATTTGAAATGAAAATATAGTAAATAGTTAGTTAAAATATAAATATAGTATAGTAAAAAATTAAATAGTTGAAATATTAAAAATAATTATTGTAGCAAAACATGAATTTTTATATATTTTAATAATTTATAATATAAATGATTGGCATATAATCCAAGACGAAAAAATGTCAATCGACAATAAAGATCGCACGTTATCTATTGTGACTGTAATAAAGTATAACGATAAAAGCAAATCATGCTGTTCACACGCAAAACCATTAGATCATATATTGCATAGAATCTACAACGTCGATTAGAAAAGAAAGGTCGCGCGTTATCTATATATGATGATAAAAATAATATAACAATAAAAGTAAAATTTGGTGTTCACCTGATAGTTCGGTGTCATTTTTTTCTAATACAGTATACAAGCACGCGTTTAGTGAAGTGTTAATAAAGTTTGACAACAGTTAAATACAAAACAAATTAAAAAATGGAGAAAATTCAATCTAAACGTGATCGAGAAATGCTTGCAAATGACGGTTTCATGTATATTTTTGATAAATTTAGTGTCGACAAACAATAAAAGTTTTGGAGATGTCGTCAAAAGAATGATTGTTTGGCAAGAATTCATACAAGTATTGACAACTTAACGATTTTAAAAAAATCTGAAAATTTACACACGCATGGTTCTGATGCTGCTAAAGTGGAAACACAAATTGCTATTACTAACATTAAAAAACGGGCATTGTCCACGATGGAACAAACATCATGCGTTATCAATGAATGTACATCAAGTCTATCACAAGCAGCAAAGGTACTAAAAAAAAATTATACAATATTACTATACAGATTAATAAAATACTCGTTATTTCGTCAAATATTGACTTTTTTCTTATTAAAAATATTTTTGATTTTTTGTATAAAACTTTTATGTTTTTCACCCTTTTGTAATTTATTAAATATTTATTAAATATTTAAACCACTAGCAACCTATATTTAAATTTAAAATGTACTAAATTAATAGGACTATTTTTTATAAACCTATATTTTATATTACGATTTGCGTATTTTAATTTATATTTTTACATTTTTATACTAGGGTGTTCTTCCAAATAACGATGCATTAAAAAAGCAAATCAGAAGAACAAGGAGAGTTGCTCAGTTTGCTCCACCAGCACCATTGGATCTGATTTCATTAGAAATACCTGAAATGTATCAAACTTATTCGCCGGAAGAAGGTATCAATGAACAATTTTTATTAGCTGAAAAAGAAATAGTGGTAAAGAAATTAATAGAATTTTAATATTTGGAAGACAAACGGGATTAAATATTTTGGAACGTTCCAAGACATGGTTTGTTGATAGAACATTTAGCGTTAGTCCTTCATTATTTTCGCAAGTATACATTATTTTGGCAGAAGACGTAGGTGGTATTCATCCAATAATATACGCACTATTACCAAATAAAAAAGGTGAAACTTATCGCAAATTATTTACAATGTTGATCGATCTAAATCCTAGATTATTACCAGATTCAATTTCTATTGATTTTGAAATTGCTGCTATTAGTGCAATTAAAGAAACGTTTCCTCAAGTAAACGTACATGGATGTTATTATCATTTAACCAAAAATTTTCGGGAAAAAATGGGAGACATAGAAATGATATCAAATTATAACAATGATGCTAATTTTTCTGTGATGGTAAAAATGATAATTTCATTAGCATTTGTACCAATTGAAGATCTGGACGTGGCAACAGATTTGCTTGCTGATGATTTACATGACGACATTGTTCCGTTACTTGAATGGTTTGAAGAATATTATATAGGAAGAAAAAATAGAAGAAAAGAGGGTCGTCGATCACCACGATTTCCTCCAGAAATATGGAATTTATATCAAAGGGTGTTAACAAACCAAAACCGCACAAATAATCACGCTGAAGCTGCTAATAGGCGTTTAAATATTCAAATGGGGGTTACTAATCCAACAATATGGTCATTTATAAATTGCCTTAAAAAAATCCAAACAGGAAGAGACGTTTTTTATGAACAATTAGTTACTGGTGGAAGTCCACCAAAAAAAAAGAAGAAATACATTGATAATAACAAAAGAATTTTAAAATTAGTGTCTAATTATGATAAAAATAGAATTTTATTATTTTTAAGAGGCATTGCAAACAATGTTTCATTAGGGTAACTATTTTTAATGTAATAATTTTTTAATTAACTTTAAATTTGACTATATTACTTTATAATAATGTTTTAAAACTATTTATTTTTACTATATATTTATATTTATATTTTGACTATATCTTGTAATAATTTTTGAAAACTATTTATTTTTACTATATATTTATGTTTATACTTTGACTATATCTTGTAATAATTTTTTAAGTACAATTTTGATATAAATTGGTGCCAAAACGGCTAGCGCCAAACCTTGTTAGCGCCAAAACGGCAGGGCCAAAAAAGCGGCGCCAAAACGTCCTAGACCGCAAAATTTTACAAATATGATTCTATTATTTTTTTTGTAGCTTGAATAGGTTAAGAGAAAAATTTATCCATGTATTATAATATTAGACACGTCGAGCTATAATACTATGTATAGGCGGCAAGTTGACAACGCGCCGCACTCGTGTCCACTAGAAAACGCAATATTTACGTTTTTTTAAATATATATTAACAAATTATTACAAATAAACATAATTATTGATATACACTATATTATTATAATTAATTTAAATATTATAATCATATTATATGTGTAGTTATGTTAAATAAGTACTTACTTTAGTAGTTTAGTTACTTATGTCAATTGTTTTGTTTTATAGATGTATGGGAATATATATTTTTATTCTGGCGGCGGCGGCCGTGGTCGTGGAAATTCTAATGTGAATTCAAATAATTCAAATGACGGTGATGGTGATGGTGGCAGTGGGCGTGGCCGTAGTCGTGGCCAGGACCCCAAAAAAAAAAAAAAATTACCGGTAGTAAGTATCATATATAGCTAACTCAAAAAACAATAGGACTTAGGGGCGTCATTTCAGGTTTTTTCGGGTGTGCGAGGTATCAACAGTGGCGCCCCGGGGCAAAATACTTTTTCCGCCCTTCCCCCTTACCAAAAAAATAAAAATATATAAATAAATTAATTTTATGAAATAAATCATAAATCAGTAGTTTTGCGATATTGTATTAGATCATTTTATAGTAATACAACACATATCCTAACGATTTTTATATTTCTATTTGGGCACCCGTAGGTTTCTGCTATGCCCGGGGGGGGGGGGGCGGTCTCTCTCTCCAGACACCGTGACTTGTCCCGAGAGAGGTTCCCCCCCGCCCGTGACCGAGGTTCGAACCGGCGACGGTGCTCATTGCAACCGACGCCTTAGAACGTTCGGCCACTTCGTCCCCCATCCTAACGATAACATATAATCTTTTTTATTCAAAGTGAATATTCATTTATTTTTTCAGAATGTGACTTGTGCAAAGAAAAAGGCCATAAGATCATAAAGTGCCCTAAATTTCGTAAGTTCCAAACTTTGTTCAACACTGCAACAATACATATAAATTAATAATTTTTTATATGAAATGTACAAATTAATTTATGTTATAATATTCTAGTATCAATAATGGCCAGGGCAGATGAATTGAGTGGAGGCGATAATACCGGCAACGAAAAAACTACCACAACCACGCCTATTACCCCTACAGAACCCACAGCCCCCAGCACAAGTTCAAATACCTCTGTAATTAATGACAACTGCAATGATACAGAGTGTAATTAAAATTAATTTATAAGTAACAATTAACCATTTTGTATTGTTTTTATTTATTTAGGAACAAAACCTTATCTTTATAGTTATTATAATATTGAAGCTTAATAGAAAAAACTTAGGAGTGAAGCAGGGGCGTAATTGGGGTGTTGCAAGTGTTACATTTGCAACACCAAACAAATTTCAGGTGTTGCAATAATGTCGTTTTGCAATTGTTCGGACTTCGTCAACTTGAGTTCGTGTTGCCCAGTCCCACTGCCCCAGGTTGGTAACACTACTGAAGAGACGCTCCTCTTCACCCCGGTCGCCTACTTGCAGCTCGCAACGGTCGCGATGTTTTTGACGTCGCGTTGGTTGGGCGGCTATCGCTCGTTCTGTTTTTTCGTTGCCGTTCTATCGGACAGTTCTGTTTTTACTGGTTGCCGTTCGCAACAACACCTTATATACGCCATCTTGGTCTTTATGTGTATAACGCACCGTTCCGTGCAGAAATATTGTTTTTGATTGGAAGCTCATCCATTGTGGTCATCAGTCTCGTGGGCGATTGATTCCAAGCTAGCAGTTCGCAGTAGTGTTAGTGTGAACTAATTTAATATATTATTCACATGGTCCAGCTCGGGTCCAAAACCTCGTGGTTTCATCTCAAGTTCATCTCTCACCAGTCAGCTCAAGACGCAGTTCAGCATTCCCCTCGTATTATTATTTTATGTATTGAGCAGCCGTCTCGTTTCCCCTTTTATTATTTTATTGATATATTGTTATTTGTTATATACTCCGGTATGGGACGAAGTGTATTCCATTGACATTATTATTTGTTTTATTTAATTATCATTTGTTATTTTATATGTTTATTAGTCTGAGACTGATCATCTCAGCTAGTATATTATTTTATTGGTATTAATTATAATAAAGATCTATTATATTCACCTATTATAATTCACTTGTATAATATTTATATTAGCTCTATTGTACCTGGTCCAGGGTGTGCGAGTTCTAGGTGCCAACCGCAGTGTGAGGAGCCCCTAGTGCGAACAGCAATTTTAAAAATATCTTGACTTTTTTAAAGCTATTTAAAGACAATTGAAATTTTCGATTTTTCTAAGTTTTATTTTTTTAAATAACTGTAAAAAAAAATTTGCTATCCAAAAAATCTTTAAAATTTAATACAAGGTTTATTATAAGTTGTGCTTATCGTAGTAAAAAAAAATCAAAAATCGTTAGTCACAATTTGTTGGCGCCGCGTCCGATCCTACTTTTGGAAATTCGCGGTTATCGGACACGACTCGCGAGATGTTGGAAACGGGAAAAGGTTACTCGGTATATGTGTACATACAAATAAATTAATGGCATTAATTACATTAATAAAACTGATACAAATATACTTATATAATAATAATAATCGAATCAACACCGTAATATACAACAAAGTATAACTATATAGTATATAATGTCAGACCTAACGGGCGCCCTGTAATAATAGATTATAATAGCTAATAAAATAGTAATAATAATATATTATAATATTAGTATACACACTCCGGCCAATATAACAGAGTATATAAAAAAAATACGAATACTAATTGATTAAAATAGACAATAGAATATAAAATAACATAAAACGACCTGATCGCGTCTGAAGCTGAGCGAACACGCAGAAGACCTCTCCGCCGGTTACACCTGAACTCTGGGGACTGCAATGGGTTCTTCAATTCGGCACTTTCTCCACGGGTAAGAAATTGGCCTGGTAGATAACTACGTATTATGTGAACAATCGCGGATCCAACCGCGTGGTACGCAATCCACGGGATGATGAACAATAATACACGATATGTATATACGGTGTGTCCGGCTCGTAAATGCCGACGGCACGTAATATATAAATATTAATTCCTGCCAAGTAACGGAGCTAACTGGCCACGACGTTATTAGGGCGATAGACTTCGTAGCATCCGACGAGTTCAACCGCGCACTCAAAGGTATTGAATTGTAGGCGGCGACGCAAACAGGGACGCGTATAAATTGGTAAAAAACGGCACAACGGCTTAAAATACGAACAAACGCGTTGACCGCACACGCGGTTTGGCCGCACAACCCGGCACAAGGCGGCGAACAGACGCAACGATGCGTCGGGCCCGAACGCCAGGAAAAAAAAGTGATATCTAATATAAAGGCTGGCCGATGGCGGCACAGCTTATATAAAATTAGCACTCACGGCTTCGGTACGATGGCGAACTTCGAAGAGGGAGGGGGGAAATTGATAAGTCGCGATAATGCGCTTTAGTAGATCCGCGTTCGAACACAATTTTTGTTGATGAGTATTTAAAGTTCAAATGTTTACGAAATATGTTAAAAGTTAAAAATCCGAATACAAGGTTTTCCATAAGTTTAATTCTCTTAGAGATGTATACCTTTATACCAGACAGTAAAAAAACGGTTTATATCACTATCATGGAAGAAAAATATCATATCAATTCGGCTTGGAATAATCAACACATTTCACATTATCACTGGCCGCCGAATTCAAAAATTTTTTATATTATAATATTATTAGATATAAATACAATTTCAAAGTTGAGAATGATATAATGAAATAAATTTCCAATAATATTGTGTACTAAGTATATTTAGTAGGCAGTGGTATATAGATTATGAATCTTAATATAGACACATAGTAACTAACTAGTAAGACAAAAGTCAAAAAGTAATAATATTAAACTATATAATTATGCATTATTTATGTACTTAGACAGTTGTAAGTAAGTATAATATAAGATTGTTAATTTATAATTCATTAATATTCTCCCAGACTCTACAGTCCATAGGTCAACTTATCAAACTTAAATAAACGATCTTACATATGACAATTCATTATTTAAATAATTAACAATGTAAATAAATCATTATACATTTTTTATGTTCGATGTCAATATAATTTAAATCTTTCTCATATAAATACTACTGATGTTATATTAAGAAATTCAAAACAAATTACTACCAAATCATACCTTTATACAAATATAATAATTTATAATATGTTTAATTATGTAAAACAGGTAGTCAATCTTTATTGATGAATATATAATAATAAAATATTTTATATTATAAATATATAGTTTAAGTCTAAACCACGATTAAAGATAGTAGTATCTTTAATTGTAGTCTGAACAGTACTTTATGATAGACAATTATGACAATATTATGTACTAATAAAATGTATAACACTATTGCTTAATTCAATATTGAATTTATTTACAGATCACTGTTTACTTAAGTGCAATTTATATTTTTACACTCGGTAACTATAATCAACATCTCAAAAAAGTAATAATATTTTAGTATATGATAAATAATAATGTATATAACATTTTATGTATAATATAGGCCAATTCTTAACCTCTTTTGAATGTCTGAACAGTTAATATTTTATAAGATTTTTGTGTAACACAGCTGTAAAATAATAACAGTATTTATAGAATTTATTAAATTTTATAATATATTAAACAATGCATACATAGCACAAAACAGTTTTACATACATATTAGTCACTAAAAATTATAAAAGTAATGAATACAATTGAAAAAAAATTCAGAATTTGTGGAACACTACTGATATAAACTATTATGGTTTAGTGTTAACCTGTGTCATTATTAATATTATAATTATATTTAAATTTAAACTATTTATTGTAAATTTATATTTTAAATATAAAATTCTGTATATTTTACATTGTATATTAAAAATTAAATTGGAAATATATTTTGTTACATAAAGATTATTATCATAATTAATATTAATAAATTATTCGTTTTAGAAAAATTGACATGTAAAGTTCTTTGAACAATTATTAATTGGAATATTAAAATTTTACAAATTAGTAATTTAGTTACCTATATAATATTTGTTGTAGTAATAATAAGTTAAACATAAAATCTCATTTAATTATATTTAATCGAAATGGGACATTTTGGCGTGGCCGTTATGGCGTAGCCGTTTTGGCATGAAGCCATTTTGGCGTTAGGCCGTTTTGGCGTAAAATACTTCTTTTTATTTTATCAAAATTTTTTATTATTATTTATACAATTAAAAAAATTCAGTCTATAAAAAAAATATAATTAAAAGTTCATAGTTAAAAAACTTACTATTGTAAAGAAATATTATGTGCTACACCTCTTAAATATGTTAACATGTCTCGTGTATCTGATTCTTGAATTATTTTTAATAATCGTTTATCTGTGTCAATATATTTTTTAAGTTTTTTAGGGGGAGATCTTCCTGATTCCAATTGTAATAAATATGTATCCCTTCCAGCTTGAATCTTTTTTAAGCACGTTATAAATGACCATAATGTAGGATGGAAAAAATGATAAACTTATCCCAAGGCAGAAAAGAATCGATGAAGGTATACTATTATTAAACATACGTAGGTATCACTAAAAACGTAGATAATCAAGTCAATCGATAGTATAGGTACAATGTCGTCTGGTCAACTGGTTAATTTTTATTTTTATAAACGTCCATAGGGCTCAAGTACAGCATAGTAATACAAACTTATCATTAAATTATTAAATTTCAACAATACAATAAATATTATTAAAAAATAAAAATATATATACTTATAATAGTAAAATAGAAATATTAGTAAATTAGTAATTAATTAGTAAATTAATTAATATAATAATCTGAAACATTTACGCCGAAACGGCCTAACGCCAAAATGGCTTCATGCCAAAACGGCTACGCCATAACGGCCACGTCAAAACGGCCACGCCAAAACGGCCACGCCAAAACGGCCACGCCAAAATGTCCTAGATCCAGTTTGTTGACACATTAAAAAGTCAATAAATAAAAGCCTTTTACACCTTATAAGGAGTTAAAGTAAAAAAAAGTAATATTAATTGTAACAATAATATTCGTATCAATTTTTTTTTTATTTTATTTAAACCGACAAACTTTGTTTGATAATCAATTATCAGATATTTATCAATAGAGTAATATTGACAACTTGCTGGATAGCGATTAGTTTGTATACGAACAACACATTTTTTTTGAGTAGTCCATGATAGTCACTATTATACTAATTTATCTGGAATCTCTTCTTTGCAGACTATAAAAATAAAACAAAATCATATAAATAAAAAAAGATTATTTTATTATTTTATTTTATGATCATATCATAACAGAAAAATGTTGTTAATTATTTTGAATAATAAAAAAAAAATACTATACGTGTTGTATTGAAGACAAATATATATATTTCAAAATAAATAACTATAAGTAATTTTTGTCAACATTTTTGGAATGATTTTACTTTAGAAGAACTTTTAAATATATTAGACAATGAGCCCGAAATTAGTGAAGAATTTGGTACTCCAGATGTATACATTACGCCCCCTAATCCAAGTTTACTTATTGACGAAGATTCTGGTGATGAGGAAGAAGGGGGAATATTAGATAATTTATCTGGTCCCCAATTAGCTTCAACTGCTGAGCTTGTATTTTCTAATATCTCTCGAATCGGGAGAATTTATAAATGATCATAAAAAAACAAATGAAACCATAAAATAAGATAAAAAAAAAAACGCAAGATATTGGCTGAAAAGTCAGCTCGTTGCATGGGTACAAGGAGATCTTCAATGAAATAATTTTAAACCATTTCCAGTCACTGATTATTCAAAATTTTCTCTATACTCTTGTGTAGAACTTTTTGAACTAATGTTTACTAATGACATTTTTGAGCATTTGGTTTCCGAGTCAAACAAATATGCCATGTTTTGCAATAACAGAGACCCTAACATCACAGTAGAAGAATTAAAATGCTTTATTTCTATTCTCATTATAAGTGGTTATAATTCACTTCCGGGTAAGCGATATTATTGGGAAGACGGAAAAGATGAAAAATGAAATAGTGAGCAATGCAATGCGTCGTGATCGGTTTCTTAAAATTTTGCGGTTTATACATTGTGCGGATAATATGAATATAAATACTAAAGATAAAATCTACAAACTTAGACTTTTAATTGAAAAATTAAAAGTGAACTTTCTCAAAAGCTTACAACCTTATCAATATTTATCGTATGATGAATCTATGATTAAAAATTACGGTAGACATGGTTGCAAACAATTTTTAAGGGGTAAGCCTATACGTTTCAGGTATAAAGCATGGTGTTTAACTACAGATTTTTTGATATCTTTTAAACTTTGATATATATCAAGGCAAATCTCCGAATTCAAACACAGCTTACGAAGATGAATATGGTAAAGCTGCTACCCCATTAATGATTATGCTTGATGATTTACCAAATGAAAAAAAAAGTTTATGATATTCTATTTATTTCGATAACTTATTCACTGGATTTAATCTCTTAGTTGATTTACGTGAACGTGGTTACGGAGGAACAGGTACAATGCGAGATAATCGTATTCCAAAAAGTTGTCCTATTAGTAAGAATAGTATGTCTAAGGAACGAGGAGAGTATAAAAGTACAATTAGCCGAGAAGATGGGTTGATTGTCGTTCGTTGGGTGGATAATTCAGTTGTTTCAATGTATTCTAATAATCATGGAACTGAACCCGTATCAACAGTCAGACGATTTTCTAAACAACAAAAAAAATTCATTCAAGTTCCTCGGCCAGCAATAATTGCTAATTATAAACAAACACATGGGTGGAGTTGACCGAATGAATGAAGACATGGCCAGATATCGAGTAGGGATTCGTGGAAAAAAATGGTGGTAGCCTATTTTTACTTGGCTCTTAGACGTGGCAATAAATAATGCATGGGTTTTGTCGAAAAAAAGTGGAAGTAATTTTACTAAGTTAGAGTTCAAACGCGAAATTACCTCTACCTATCTAACTAAATATGGACAAACAGGAAAGTACCATCTAAACCAAAAACATCAATTTCAAATGCTAGAATTTCCGATGAATTGCGATATGACCAAATGAATCATTGGGTAAGTGAAGTACCAAACAAGAAAAGACGTCGTTGTGCCGGAGACAACTGTAAATCACATGTTCGAACTATGTGTATGAAATGTGATTTAGGACTTTGTATTCCATGTTTTAGAGTATTTCATGAAAAATAATAACTTATACATTTACTTTTTATTATATTTATAATTTTTAATTCAAAAATAATAATAAAAAAAACATTTTTACTATATTTTATGCTTATATTTGTATTAATAGTACCATATAATACTAATAATATTTTTATGCAATGTCAGCGCCTAGCGTAACCAAATGGTAACGCTTTGTTTTAAAAAAAGTATAATTGATTTGAATAAAAACTTATTTTTTTTGGTAATACTATTTAATAAGACTAATTAGGCCAAAAAACAATAATTAAAAAAAAAAAATGAACTCCGGCACTGAAGGGTCAGTAGCTATTGGTTTTGATATTAATAGTTTTACGGAATCAAAAGAAGTCCACGTTGATACACTTGGTAATATAATAAAAGAAGAGCTAAGTTAATTCTGTTTATAGTAAAGTTTAACTTCTTTTCTTTTGATTTTATATAACTCACTAGTAGTAGTAATTTGGGGCGTCTGGCTCCATTTTTACAGGGAGACGAAAAAACTTTAAGGGGAAATGTCCTCTTGCAGTGTAAAAAATTTCCCTGAAAAACGTGGGGCTTCTGGCTTCATTTTTACAGGGAGACGAAAAAAGTTTAAGCGGGAATGTCCTCCTTACAGTGTAACCAATCTCCCTTAGTTACTTTTACTAAAAATACAAAATGATTAGTTATTAGTTAAACGAATCATTTTCGTTTAAATTTCTGAAATAAATAAAAACACATATTTTTTATTATCGTTTTGTTTATTTATTTAATTTAAATTAATAGTATTTAACATCAAGTATTTTAAATAAAATAGTTTTGTTATATTATTCACACTAGTTTTCTTACTTCTCTAGTAAAAGGTATATATTCAACAATGCGATCATGAATTAATAAACAATAAGCAGTTACACCTGTAAGAGATTCCAATGCTTCAATTTCCAATTGAACATCTACTGATGATGCTGTGGCTGAATCATTCTGTTTTGAAGTATCGATAACTACAATTGGAGCGTTCGATAGAAAAGTAGAAGGACTTAATATAGGGTTTCGTATATTTTTTTCATAGTACGATTCTTGAAACGATGTATACATATCATATAATAAGGTGAAATTATTTTTCTTAAAATCTAAATTAAAATTATCATATGGATAAGCTATTGAGTTAAGAAATACTTTAACGTTTGTAATATTACAGTGATCAAATATACTGCAATCTTTTTCAAACGAATTTTTACGTCCTTTTTGTAATCCAATTATGATAAATCGTGGTTTTTCTAATTTTGACGCTGTCTTCAAGTTCCACACTACTTTTTTTGTGGTTCCAAGTTCAGGATATTCAAAAGTTTCAAAAGATCTAAATGGTATAAACAAACTTTTTTCTTTTTCTACAAGTTTCAATAATTTTAACCTTTCTTCATCGTCAACAGTAATATGTGGAACCTTCCAGAATATTTTATTTAAAACAACATTACCTGTAACAACACTTACACCACTTTTAACGCTTAATGCATTTAAACCACTATGACTTCGTGTTAATATTAATTCCAATCTAGAATTAACTAAATAAAACTTAAATATTTTTTTGTAGTCTTCAAACAAACCTAACCAATATTTCAATGGAACACAAGCACTAAATTCACCTTTATCATTTGATAATTGATATCAGTGTTGGGTAGGAATAGTGTTGTAATAAATAACACAAATCACAAATAACTATAATATTATTATATAATGTAATTACTTTTTTTTCTAAGTAACACAATAAATATAGTTATAGCTATAACTAATAATATTAATGTGTAGAAAATAAATTAAAAATAAAATAAATTGACCAAAATATTTAGTTGATAATCAATCCACTTGAAATGCTAGTATTAGTTTTCGACATTTTTATAAGTTTTTGATTCAAAGTAGAAGAGCTTGCTGAGTAACCATGGTTAGTGCATTAACGTGTATATTATTTTAAATTGTGTATAGAAAATTTAAAGAAATTTAAAATAAATTAATTTTATATATTATGAGGTAAGTAGATGAACTTGACTTAATAATAATGTTCTCAATTATTTAATGGCATGGATACAGTAGAAGTTATAAGTTAAAACCATGTAGACTATAATAAATTCTTATATTCTCTAGGCTTGATAGTTATAATTAAGGCTAGAAAATTGTAACGTTTACATTACGTTTACAATATCTACTCCAGCATATAACTTATAAAAAACAAAATTTGATTCATACATCACAGACTTAAAAAAAAATAAATATTTTTTGTAGAATTTTCTTATGATTTTTATGAATAAATAATGTATTTTTAATACTTAATAGTGTCAGTTTATTAGCTCTTATATTAATTTTTGTTAATAATATACATTTTTGATAATTTTAGCATACATTTAAAAATGTTGATAAAAATTGTCTTTTATTTATATTTTTTTTAATGATTTACTGGCAATTTACCCTATATACATAATTAATAGGTACCTACATATTATTGATAAATTAAAGTAAAATAATTTTTGTCGAATTCAAAAAGCAGTCTCTGCTGACCATTTTTAAAAGATTAGGTATTGAAAGAACAAAACAAAAGGAAAATAAATTATTATGTTTGTTAATAGTGTGTATTTATATAAAATAACATAATAAACCAGAAAAACATATTAAAACTTTTTTTTAATTTATTGTTTGGCATAGATATTAAATTGTATTTTGGTGTCCTGAGAATGGTTTTTTTTTGAAAATTAGAAAATATGTTAAGTACCTGTGTTATTATTATCATAATGTATTTAATTATGATTAATTATCAAAAAAACACAAATTACTATTATTATAATTAGCCAACTATATTTGTACAATAGATCCAAAGTATAGAACAATTTAAAAATATTAAAACTATTATAACAGCTAAAAAATTATAGGTACTTACTTTTCTTAACTGGCTCTGTACAAACCATTTAGCAATTTGGGTATGAATTTCCTTATTGGTAACTTAGGGTTTATGATAACGAACCACCGCTATAATTTTAGAATATGAAATGAATAAATAAAAATCTAAAAATCATTAAAACAAAAATTATTTTTTAACTCGCTAATAATAAGTCTTAGATGAGTAGGAAATTCATCTTTAAATGATTTTTTTTTCTGTTTTCCAATAAAACTATAAGAGATAGCCAAGCAATTGGTCAATAGTTTTGACATAACATTATTCACAATAGAAACAAAATCTGATCCACCGATAGATTTTAAAATATTCACCTGGAACAACAGATATTACTTATATACTTAAATATATTATATTTATAAGTTGCAGTTTATAGTATACCATTTGAGAATAAAACACACTATCAACGCACAAGTGCTTTTCAGCATCCAACAGATTATATTCTGAAGAGTATGGAAGTCCAAATTCTATTTCCAGTGGCAAAATATTTATTTCACCCATCATTCTATCAGAATTAGCAGTAAAACGTTTTGTGAGTGTCTCGACCATGTTTTTAATTTCATCATTTTGTTCTTGTAACATATCAAACTTTAACAATATTTTTGACATTTTTTTTGATATTTCTTTTTTTCAAACTAAAAGGACAAAATAATATTTTTAGTTACAAAAATAATTAACTTTAGGTATAAACATCATAAGTTCATCTATAGAGGTAAAATTAATAAATCAAAACATTTACCTGCATTGTTACTTGACTTTTCAGTGGACTTAGATAGATTATCTATTATAAAATGATGGTGTTGACATTTGTTGTGAATGTAAAACTGATAAACTACTAGGAACAATATCATCTGCTTCAAAATCTTCCAGGTTGTTTAACAAATTATTTGCTGGGCTGTCTTCATGCAAAGGACTGGGAAAATTAGGAAAAATCATTTCTTGAGAGTTACTGGTTGTCTTAGTTATGTCAAAACTTAGTTTTCTTTTTTTTTTAGTAATTGGTGTAGTTAAATTATTGCAAAGTAAATCTTCATTATTTAATTCAAATGTTATGGCAGCTCTATCATGTCTTGAACGTTTCTTACAATTAGTATCGAACCACTTTCCAACTACTCTGAATGTATTTCTGCTTGTTTCAATTTAAATATTCCATCTGTATAGTTGTCTAAAACAAGTAAAGACAAAAACATGCCATAAATGAAATGAAATACTCAAGTATAAAACTCTAGTTTCACTTATGTTTACAGGTATATAAGTACCAAAATATGGTTTACCTGACGTTGAATGGAGAATGCATTCCAATTTTTGTCAGAACTAGTTCTATTTGCAATTAGCCTATTGACTTTTTTTTGATCGAGTGAAGCTGGAGGCCAATAATAATGCGTTTGATTTTCAGTGAGCCAGTTAGTAGGGACTAACTGTATACCATCTTAGAATTCAACAATTTTAAATATTGGTATAGTCATAGTTTTCATTTCTTTCAACTTGAATATTATCTTGTAGACTAAAAAAGAAAAAAAAAGCTGGCAAATATTTCTTTTTAGAATACTAAGTTTTTTTAAACATTTATAAAACTAGGTAGTATTTACAGTAAAATAAATAAAATATACATATATACATGATACAAATTAAAATTTAAAACAAAATTAGCAAATTAGTTTTTTGTGTGTATGAATGAATTATTGGAACTGTAATATATTTGTCTTAAAAAGGAATCAACCATATTTTTGCTTTAATTGTGTCTATTGGCCATATATGTAAAGTTTGATTTTTTCCAATACCTGAGACTATTTTAATATTTAAATCAATAGAATTACATGGTATGGTATAACAACTAGAATGAGTTAATGGTTTAAGATCGCATCCACAAAGATATATCTTATCAGAAGAAATAAAATTGAACAATGTTTTAAACAAAAACAACTACATTGTCATTTAAAAGGCAAAAACAATTTTTGGTACCATCACATATAATGGATAATTTAGATGAAGTATACTGTTTATATTGTATTACTGATGTCTTATTTATTGATATACTATTTGTTAATGGGCCAGATGTATGCAATTTTTTTAAACCCAATTGTTCAATTAGTTTAGTGTTGTTTAATTTGACAATGTTTTCTCGTTCAGAGTACCTTTTAACTAATTGTTGAAGAGGTCTTTCACTCTTCCTTAACATTTTTTTTTATACTAATCATATGATTTTCAAATCTGAAAGCACTAAATTCATCTAATGCTCCATAGTTTTGTACATCATCTGCTAAATGTAATAAGTTATGTACGTTATGTGAAGCATTTTTTTTTCCATTTAGTTTTTGAAATCCCAAAACAAATTTAATCAATAGTTTTTTTGCATAAGCAATGAATGTATTATTTGTACAATAATTAGGATTTATTAGAATTGTTATTGATACATTAACACAATAAAATTGTTGTATAAATTGTTTTGCAAGTAATTTTTTAAAACTATTGTTCCGGTATAGAGTAAAAAATGTCTAAGTTCTGTAGCTTTAAAATACTGAAAATCATATAATGACCGAGGTTTCGAAGAAAAATCATTAGGTGTTGTCTTCTGATAGTCAATTAGTTTGTCACAAATAGTTTTAATGTCTCTAGCAAGCATTCGAATAGGAAGAGGTCCAGATATCCAGAGGTACATTTGAAATTAATCCAAATTGTGGAAAATTGTTTAATATAGATATACTGTGTTGATAAGTATCGGCATAATCATTGTTTTTAAATTTTAAATCAGTTCTCAAATCACTAAAACCTATAGTTTCATCTGAATGACCATTAACTTCACTTTCAGTTGTATATAATGGAAAACAAATTCTGTTGTTTATATAGCTACCTTTAATTTAGAACATCTATAGTATCCTGTGTGACCTTTGGTAAACAAAATAAATGAAATAGCAGGGGCATCACAAATTAACCCATGCATTTTCATTCACAAATTGTTCCAAGTACATATTAGAGTCAATAGTTTTCTCATGTCCATAGTATGCACCAATCATAAAAACTTTTTTGAACTTAGTATCTGAGCATAAAATAGGCCAAATGCTACTATTAGATGATTTAGCAATTGGCAATCCATCAATATTATATAATAATTCTAAGGCATCCACATCGTATTGTTCTTCAACCATATTCAAAATACACTTTTCAAGACCATAATACCAAAAGGAACCATTTCCAATCTCGGTTAAATTATACAAAGGTAATCGAGAAGTTTTTAATAATGTTCGAGCATCTAACGGTAAATTATGATTAATTGATTGTTTAATATAACTAATAACTGAGACAATGCTGAGTGAGTAATATTGTTATTTATAGCTCAAACTCTAAGACTAGATTCAAAAAATTCTTCTAAATATTGTAGAGAATTGTTCAATTCATGAGGAACTGATTTATTATTATGACTTGGTGATAAATTGGAATCTTTATCGGACAAAACAAGTGGATCAGATGATGAATCAGATGCAGACGAATCTGCTAAATCATCGTTTAACACATAATCATCGTTGTTAGACAATATTTCATTTGTCAAAATTTGAGAATTGTTTGATACTGTTTGTGAAATAAAACTTTGTAATGGCTTATAAGTTTCATTGTTGTTGTCAAAACTACTACTACTTTTAGAATAAATAGAATCATCATCTGTTAGTAAACTTGATTGGTGATCATTACTAGCCTCTTCAGACCAAAGGGAATATTTAAAAACCATTGCAGATAACTAATGTGTACAAAATAGGACATGCAATAAAATCGACGAACCACCTGAAAATTTTTCAACAATTCAGTGTGACCAATCTTATTACATTTTATTGTACACATATATTGGATAAGAAAAATACTATTTGTATACGATTTGATTACAATTATCAATGGTTTTCTGAACTTAAAAACATTGTCCTCAAAAAAGGACATTAGGTTTACATACGGTTAAATAATAATTCAAAATAAATTATTATATTTTTTTAATTAAGTTAATTAAAATACATTTTAACTTTAAAATAATAAGCAATAAATACTAATTGACAAGTAACAGTTTGACTCTAAAGATACTTAAATTTAAAAGATAATAAAATAATTCATATAATTTTATAGAAATACTCGTCTTGTATGAACATTAAAAAAAAATAAAATATTAAAACCTTTATACTACTAACTGTAGGTAGTTGACAAAAAAATACAATAAGTTTTTTATTATAAAAAAATTAAACATATTAACAAGTATTAATTATAAATTCAATTGGAAATTATATAAACAGTTGTTATTTTTATTAAGACACAAGAATAAATTACATTTGTCACATTTAATACGACTTTTAAATTTGCATCCTTCTCTACGACATCTATTAGGGAAATTAAGTTCCTCTGCTACTGGTAAATGTTGTCCACTTTTACGAAATTCTTTTGGTGGTAAATTATTATACCAGCCTCTATTTTCCTCTTGTGAATTATCTTCTTCGCAATCGCTAACGGAGGTGTCTTCTCCACCATCAACAATGAGAGTACGAGCTACTTCAATGCGAAAATCTAACAATGGCATAAGTTTTTTCTTAGGTATATTTTTACTCTCACAATCTATTTTGTATAATATCCATGCATTTACAATACTCAAGTCTACAAAGTGGAAAATTGTACGAATTGTCCATTTATTTGTATGAGATTTCATTCAATAATGAGCTATCATGCGATCACACAAGTCGACACCTCCCATAAATGTATTATAATTTTTAACACAATTAGGTCTTTCAACATCAATTTTTTTAAATTCTTTTTTTGACCATCGGCGGCAAGTATCTTTTGGTTCTTTATCACTTTCCGAAGATAATAAATGGATTGGCTTTGTTCGCACTAGGGGCTCCTCACACTGCGGTTGGCACCTAGAACTCGCACACCCTGGACCAGGTACAATAGAGCTAATATAAATATTATACAAGTGAATTATAATAGGTGAATATAATAGATCTTTATTATAATTAATACCAATAAAATAATATACTAGCTGAGATGATCAGTCTCAGACTAATAAACATATAAAATAACAAATGATAATTAAATAAAACAAATAATAATGTCAATGGAATACACTTCGTCCCATACCGGAGTATATAACAAATAACAATATATCAATAAAATAATAAAAGGGGAAACGAGACGGCTGCTCAATACATAAAATAATAATACGAGGGGAATGCTGAACTGCGTCTTGAGCTGACTGGTGAGAGATGAACTTGAGATGAAACCACGAGGTTTTGGACCCGAGCTGGACCATGTGAATAATATATTAAATTAGTTCACACTAACACTACTGCGAACTGCTAGCTTGGAATCAATCGCCCACGAGACTGATGACCACAATGGATGAGCTTCCAATCAAAACAATATTTCTGCACAGAACGGTGCGTTATACACATAAAGACCAAGATGGCGTATATAAGGTGTTGTTGCGAACGGCAACCAGTAAAAACAGAACTGTCCGATAGAACGGCAACGGAAAAACAGAACGAGCGATAGCCGCCCAACCAACGCGACGTCAAAAACATCGCGACCGTTGCGAGCTGCAAGTAGGCGACCGGGGTGAAGAGGAGCGTCTCTTCAGTAGTGTTACCAACCTGGGGCAGTGGGACTGGGCAACACGAACTCAGGTTGACGAAGTCCGAACAGGCTTATTATCAAACCATTTTACCAATACCATTTTTTTATCTTCTCTCACATATTGTTTTGAAGTACCTCTATTTGATTTCATCATTGCTTTATCTGACATTAATGTTATATTTTTTGGCAAATGATTTTTCATTACTGTACCCGTAGAAAAAAAATTTTTTTTTAGTAGTATCTGTACTAATTTTTCAGTGGTGAAATATCGATCAAAATATAAACACGTTTTGGGTGGGACTGTTAATGCCACACAACTGATTCAGCCAAAGTTAATGAAAATTCACAATCGTCATGATCAATTGTAGTTTTTTTACCTTGATAAATAAAAATATCTAAAACTAAGCCATTTTTATCAGCTAATACGAAATTTTTAAGTCCTTCGGGGTTAGGTTTACCTTTGACGTATTGTATTAATCGAGTGCTGCCAGTAAACGGAATAATTTGTTCGTCAATACTGAGATGTGTATCACTTATTAATTGAAGACAACCATTTTTTACACTATCTAAAATTGGTCGTATTTTCCAGAGAAAATCTTTTTTTTTTTTATTTCATCCGAGATGGAAAAATCATTGACAATTTTCAAATTAAAGCGGATTAAAAAATATCGATCTCGTGCCATATTATTTGAAACTAAAGGAACTCTAGTTCCTTTGGTCCAATACATTCGAATTTGTGGATAACCCATATTCGACATAAAAATCGAAATTCCAAAAAAATTTTTAATTTCAATTGTTGTAGTTTTTAAAGATTTTCCACGTTGTTCCGTTGTATCGAGAATTAGTGTGGAACGAAAAGTTTTCCATAATTTGATCGGGAATAAAATGCTTAAAATAATCCATTCAGTTCTTTGGTATTGATTAAAATCATTAGTCGATTTTCTAATAAACTTACTTTTATTAGAAAATTTTTAATTTGATCCCCATGCAAAGTCACTAGTAAATTTATTTTGTATAGATGAATTTATAATATGTGGTACCTGATTATTTTCATCGTCAATCGAGTTTTCATTCACTAACATACTTAAGTCTTGGTCATTTGAATTATCTGCTATTTCCAGCTCTCTTTGAAGTACGTCGAGTTCATCCCAATTAATAGCATCGACTTCAAATTCATTTACATAAAAAAAAAATTTAATCGTCACTGCATTCATTAAAATCGGATGTATTGCCACCATGTATTAAAGACATAATTTCTTGTGGTGTAAGTTTCGACATTTTTAGTTTTAGTTATTATTTTAAAATAAAAAATATAATTACGATTAGAAATAACAAAAAAATACGACACGCGTAGACGGAGTTGAGCGTCAATATGTAATTGTAATAGTGATGGTTATTTACCGAATGTCCTACTTTGAGTACATTATTCTAGTGTACATTTAATAAATAAAAAAAAATATCATCTTATCTATAACGATTTGTAATATTTGTTTGAGATCTCTAGTTTAATTTGGAATAACATTGGTTTTATTTACATTGTAATATTTTATGTTAAAAGTATTCTAATTTTAGAAAAAATGTTCGAAGTTTATTTTGGTATTTCATTATGTTCATGATTATTATAAAAAAATAAATATACACTAAATAGTTGCATAAACATGATAAAAATAAGATTTAGCTGTTACAGCAATGATATAGTATCTTCTTAAAATAATATAATGGTAATTCACTCGCAAAATCAATTGTGTACAAATTGGGACATCAGTTATCTACTATGGTTTTCTAAGTTGGTATCAGGCATTTGGTACTACATAACATTGTCTTGTTTTGAGTACACTAGGTCTGAAGAGGCTAGTAATAATACGACGTATTTGACGACTTGAACATGACAATAATGGTTTTCTTCGTTTATTATTGTTATTCATTATAATTCAGAAATATTGATGCTCGTGTTATACTAACAGCGATTTCTAATGAAATAATATTTCATGGAATTGATAGGTAGGTATCAAATTAAATAATAATATATTGTAAAAACCAAATATTTTTTAGTGCGGCATCCACTTATATTACAATCTTATTTATTATAAAATAATTAAAAGTAGGTACTCACGAATCACATATATAAAGAGCAGAAACAATAGGTACGTTGAACTCGCATATATATAGGTGCTACAAAGTGAAAAAAAACTATTCTTGAACTTGATATATAAAATTATAAAAACAGGCTAAAAACACGTTAAAACTCAAAACAATTAACAAATAATATGAATAATTTTAGGTTAACAACTGTCAACCGTAAAAATGAATTTATAAATATAAATATACTGCGCGTCCATGCATTGTGATAAAGTAGTCCGCGTAAATATATATAAACCGCGCGTCCGTTTTGTGATAAAGCAGTCCGCAGCGTGGTTACATAATCATGGTTTTCTATATAAATTGTAACAAATATATAATTTTGTTTTATAACATTGTAATTTATAATCACTGTATCTGAAATGTATTTAAGTATAACAATTTGTAATATATCTACAAATACTATCTGAAATGTTTCAGAAATATTATAAATGTAATCAATACCAAAATGTTATATTGTAACAGAACATAATGTTTCTGAAACCTAAATGAAATGATTAGTGTTGTGTGGGTATTTTGTTCAGCTTATAATATATAGGGTTTAGTGGTGATTGAGTCACTTTTGTTCCTGTTCTACCGGTCGGAAAAAACTCATAAATTGAATGACTTTGAGGATGATTGTTGAATGATCCTTGAGCTATATTACACATCACTTTTATAGAATTTATAGTGTTTAAATTTAGTTTTTTCTGATCGGTGAAGGTCATAACGTGAAAAATATTTTATTTTTTTCAAACCCTAATACAGAGCTTATACTGTTTGGAATATCAAAACGTAGTCTGCCATCACATCTTTTATATGATCTAAAATCTATACGATCCATAATTAATCTGAATGATAAATAAGTCCGGTTTAGTTTATTAAAGGCTATGTTGCCGTCGGTTTTAGTGGACTGTATAAGTTTTTCTTTTTTTTACTAATATATTAAGCTTACACACTTAGCATAACTTAATAATTTATTTATTTTGCGGAGACGGACACGATGACACGTATATGCACATGGGCACACGGTTCAACACACACAACTAAAAGTTATATAATAATTGAAGGTCTATCAAACCAATATCGGAGAGAAGAAGA
Source organism: Rhopalosiphum padi (assembly GCF_020882245.1). NCBI lineage: Eukaryota > Metazoa > Arthropoda > Insecta > Hemiptera > Aphididae > Rhopalosiphum > Rhopalosiphum padi. The sequence continues at coordinate 77,934,338 of NC_083599.1, forward strand.
TAATATAACAATACAGATAAAAGTGACAATAATAATAATAATAATTACATCAATGATATAATATAATACACGCTTCAACACGCCGCCCGCCTTGAAAAATTAGAATATTCATAATAAGAACCACCACATATAAATTATTTTTCAACAAAAAGTTCATAAAAAAATAAATACATTAATATCGTAAAAAATAAACAAATAATATAAATATAAGCAAAAACATTATTAAATATAAATAAATTATTAGAATTTGAATAATTCGATACAATATGTATTTAGATATCATAAAATTATAAAAGAAAAATTTTATTTTATTTTATGTACTATTACCCTCGAAAGGAAGAGGACAAAGCTTACGGACTGCTCGAGATACTTCCTTCCCTTTTAATAATATGGTAGCTACCCGAATGACACCATCGTCACCAGCCTGGACGCGGACAACTCGTCCCATGGACCACGACATCGGGGGGGGCTTCGTCTTCTTTCACCAACACTATGGTACCAACTTTTATCTTAGGGCCCTTGTTGGCTAGCCACTTCCGTCTAGTTTGAAGTTGTGACAGGTACTCCTTATTCCAACGCTGCCATAATGCTTGAGTCAACTGCGTTACCCGCTGCCAACGTTTTAAGCAATTGTCCGGTATACCAGTTAAATCAGGTTCGGGTATAGAACATGTTGGCTCACCAATTAAAAAATGAGCAGGCGTTAATGGTGTCGTATCAGTAGGATCGGAGTAACAGGGCGTTAAGGGCCTGGAATTAAGGACTGCCTCTATTCTAATTAATATAGTGTTCAATTCGTCATAAGTCAGATTAGCCGTACCTAAAACTCGGTATAAATGATTTTTAATAGATTTAATAGACGCTTCCCACAACCCACCAAAATGTGGGGATCGAGGGGGTATGAAATGCCACCTTATACCCTCAGTTGATAGCGCATCGTATATTTTGGTTAAATGTTCTTCGGAATGAAATATTTTTTTTAGATCCAGTAATCTATTGTTAGCCCCTACAAAATTTGTAGCATTGTCGCTAAATATATCGGAACATACACCACGGCGTGCAATAAAACGTTTTAAAGCATTTAAAAAAGCTTCAGTAGTCAAATCCGTAACCAACTCAATATGGACCGCCCGGGTACTAAAGCAAATAAATACACATATATATCCTTTTAGTACAGCCGCATTTCTCCGTAAACTGGTTTTTATAGCAATAGGACCGGCATAGTCGACACCACACTTTTTAAACGGTCGATTTGGCTCTAACCGTTCGGTTGGTAAATCTGCCATTATAGGTTCAACTATTTTTGGTCGAAGTCGAAAGCACTTCACACACTGGTGGAATACATGCCTTGCAATATTTCTGCCTCCAATTATCCAGTACTTTAATCGGCTATTCGCTAGCATCGCTTGCGGACCCGCATGTAAAAGTCGATCGTGTTCGTTAAGCAATATTAATCTAGCAATTGTACTATTTTTCGGTATTAAAATAGGGTGTCGCTGTGCTATTTCCACATGCCTGGCATTTTTTATGCGACCGCCTACTCGTATAATTCCGCTTTCTAAAAAGGGCTGGCTGTAAATTATGTAATTTACTTTTTACCGTTAAAGTACCATTTTTATTTAGATCGTTTATTTCACTGGACCAATAGGAGGCTTGAGTTATTTTAATTATAACTATTTCAGCTTCTTTTAATTCATCGGCTAATATTGGACCAACTACTTTCAATTTTTTTATTCGAATTTTTATAAAACGCAAACAATAACAAAAAATACGTAATAATCTATTCCAAGATGAATAATTGCTTAATATTTTTTCGTTTATTACCGGTTGTGCTAAAAATGCAGCAGTTTTCTGTGTACCCTTTTCTTCTGGTATTCCGGTATATTTTAACTCGCAAACAGTCTTCGGCCAATTTGCATGATCGTTCGTTAACCAGCTTGGTCCATGCCACCATATAGAACTATTTATAATTTCTTTCGCACTACATCCTCTTGAAATAATATCCGCTGGATTGTCCTTAGTTCCAATATGGTGCCATTCATTTATTGAACTAAGGTCGTGAATTTCCCCCACTCTATACGCAACAAATGTTTGCCAACGCGTAGAGGGTGACGTTACCCAAGCCAGGACGATTGACGAGTCCGACCAAAAATAACGACGTTGTATTTTTATACCTAATTTAGGTATTACTTTGTTGTATAGCCTTACCAAAATTACGGCAGCACATAGTTCCAATCGCGGTAGCGATATAACTTTTAAAGGCGCGACTTTAGATTTTGCACACAATAAATGCGACGTACAAACTCCACTATTATTTGTAGTGCGTACGTATATACACGCGCCATAGGCGGCTAAACTGGCGTCGGCGAAACCATGCACCTCTATATCACAATTATCCTCCGTACATAAAAAACGCGGTATACACAATTCACGTAAGCTTGCCAATTCATGTAAATATTTTGTCCACTCATCGTGCATTTTTGTTGGCACCGGTTTATCCCAATCAATTTTTAACCTCCACATTTCTTGCATTAAAATTTTTGCCTTTATAATTATCGGCCCCACTAAACCTAGTGGGTCGAATAATGAAGCCATTTGCGCCAATATGCTTCTTTTTGTTGTCGATTGAGTTTCCGATTTTGTATCCCGTACTTTATATTGAAATATATCTTTCCTAGGATGCCACAGGACCCCGAGGACTTTTGCCATTTCATCTTCCAATTCCAGTACCAACATAGAATCATTATTTTCTTTATTTAAATTTTGTAATAACACCGAATCGTTTGCAGACCATTTTCGTAAGTTAAAGCCACCGGATTGTAGCACTGTTCTCAAGTCATTACGCAATTTTACAGCCATCTCTTTCGTATTTGCCCCACCTAGATAATCATCCATGTAAAAATCATTTTTTATAGCAGTACACGCTTCTGGAAAATTACTATACTCATCCTCAGCTAATTTATATAAGCATGCGGTAGCTAAGAATGATGCCGAGACAGTGCCATAAGTAACCGTATTTAATTGAAATATTTGCATAGGTTGTTCTTTATTCTCACGCCAAAATATTTGTTGATATTTGCGATGTTCTGGTGCAATCCAAATTTGACGGTACATTTTTGATATGTCCGCGGATATCGCATATTTGTATGTACGAAACCTAGCCAAAATATTCAATAAATCGTCTTGTATCGTAGGCCCTTTTAATAGTACATTGTTTAAGCTAATGCCTGTATCGGTCTTACTAGATCCGTCGAATACTACGCGCAGACGAGTGGTGCTACTATTATCGTTTACTACGGCGTGATGCGGTAGAAAATAGCCGGGTTCATTGACCGACTCTTCCCCCGCGCTGCGCAGCGGTTCCATATGACCAAGATCTTGGTATTCATACATGAATTGCTGATAATCTTTATTTAATTTTGTATTTAGTCCTAATCGTTTTTCGATAGACAGAAATCGTCGGAACGCGTTTTTATAAGAATTACCTAATTTGCTAATATCTTCGCGGAACGGCAACCTCACTATAAATTTGCCAGTTTCGTCGCGGCGTACTGTCTTAATAAAATGGTCGTAACAAGCTTTTTCTTCTAATGTGTAATTAGTATTTTTATCTATGTTTTCCAATCTCCAAAACTTCGCAATCCTTTCATCCAAATTATCATCTACTTGATACGTACTTAAACAAATGTTTTGCGTCTCTTTTAAATTTGATTTATTATTAAAAACTGGGCCTGCCACAATCCAACCCAACTTAGTTTCTTTCAATGTAGGACCATTTTCATTTAATTTAATTTGACCCTGATCTAATAAATCAAAAAACGCCCATCAACATATCTATACGTTGTGGTTTATTATAGGATTTATCAGCTAGTATTATATTATTTGGTATCTTTATGGACTCAGTATTTACTGCTCTTATCGGAATATTGTTCGTTATACAAGGTATTATCAAACATGATATATTAGCTTTGAAATCTGTTATACAGGAACCCACCATTACCGTAATTTCGGACTTTATTGTATGTAATGTGTGTCCTATTCCAGCTACATCAAAGGTAACCTTTTTCCGTCGCAATTTTAACACTTGTGCCATATGCTCTGTGATAAAATTATTTTGCGAGCCGGAGTCCAATAACACTCTGCTCTTTACCGGCTTGCCATCATTATTATATACATTAATTATTGCGGTTGATAGGAGCACCTGTCTGCAGCTTATCGCTGATGCGTGTGCCGATACACTTACATTACCCGCCGTGGGAATTTCTTCGGAATTATCTTCATATTGTTCCGAAGCGATATTACTTTCCGTCTTATTTATTTTTAAATGCAATAATGTGTTATGCGCTTTGTGACATTGAAAACATTTTTTACCATCACATTTCTTTCCGATATGCGTCCGAATACATATCTTGCATAACTTAAGTTCACCCACCCTTTTTATTCTTTCGGGAATGGGTAAAGCTAGAAAAGATGGGCATTTATATATAGAGTGCGCTAATTGGCAATTATAACATTTCATACCACTAAATGTTGGAAACGCTATCGATTTGTGGTTATTTTTGGCTTTTTTAACGCTAATTATATTATTTTTTAATTTTTCGTCATTACGGACATTTATATTCGAAGAAGTCTCTACTGCTTCAATTATTTTGAATTTTTTTTTTAAGAATTCGAGTAACACTTGTACTTTGGGTATTTCATTTTTAGGAGATACTGTTTCCCACGCTTTAAGTGTACTAGAATCTAATTTAGTTGCGATAAGGTGTAATAATATTGAGCCCCACTCTTTAGGTTTCTCTCCTAATGTTTCTAACGCGCTTATGTGACCGTTTAATTGATCTATTAATTTTCTTAATTGCCCAGCTTCCTCATTTATTGCCGGAATATCAAATAACTCTTTCGTGTGTGACTGCACTAACACTTTTTTATTATTATATCTAGCCACCACGCTACTCCAAGCCACGTTATAATTTGCGGCTGTCGTTTCTATATACATTATAACCTGTGCCGCCTCATCTTTTAAACACGATCGCAAATGAAAAAATCGCTGTATTTCATCTATACCTGGGTTGTTATGTATCATTGCTATATAAATATCGTGGAAAGCCGACCATTCCTCATATGCACCCGAAAATTTTGGTACATCTATCGGTGCTAATTTCATTGCAGCGGTCGCACCGCTGCAACACGAATTTGCACTACAATACATTGTGTGCGCCGTATTATGCACCGTAGTAGTTGATTTTTGACCACCATTATCATCCTTTTTTGTACTAGCACGTTGCAGTAGATTTTCGCCTAATGCCATCGCACTAAAATATATTTCCTCAAATTCTATGCGATAATCGTCCGTTTCGTCAGCAAAAGACTCTATATCAGATTGCACTTGATCAAATTCCGACCATAATTCCTCCATCTTTTTACTTCGACATTTGATTTCGAATATGTCTACTGACTCCTTATTTACGTATGTACTGAACCTCGTTAATTGCCCCTTTAATTGCCCTCTGCGGGCTTTTAGCGAAATTAAATCTGACATATTGAGGTACGCTTTTTTGAGTGTGTATGTACTGTGTATGTGTATGTGTGACAGCTGGATGCCTAAAGTGGACGGGATCGCCGATCAAGATAGACAGCTGTGTGTTTGTGAGTAAATATGTATTTGTGTGGTAACGTACGCCAAAAGTCAATTATTTTATTATCTATACCGAGTTATATTATATTTACGACCTTCGAGCTTTACGACAATTTACCACTAAAATTAGGTACCTGGGAGAAACTTTAAAACCCCGTAGATCGGATTTATTTATAGGATATAAGTCATTAGTACTGATACAACTTACCACATTGCACCATCCACTGCCTTCTTGCTAGAATAATCCACCATGATTTTGCATATTTAATATTTGCTGAACACGCACGACCATTTACCACGCGCACTTAATTTTACGGAATGCTATAACTTTTATTAAGTTACGCGAATTGCAATCCGGGTCGAAGGACCAATGTTGCCGTCGGTTTTAGTGGACTGTATAAGTTTTTTTTTACTAATATATTAAGCTTACACACTTAGCATAACTTAATAATTTATTTATTTTGCGGAGACGGACACGATGACACGTATATGCACATGGGCACACGGTTCAACACACACAACTAAAAGTAATATAATAATTGAAGGTCTATCAAACCAATATCGGAGAGAAGAAGATAATATAACAATACAGATAAAAGTGACAATAATAATAATAATAATTACATCAATAATATAATATAATACACGCGTCAACAGGCTAATAACTCTTTCGAAATTTTATTGCCAATATCATCAATGTCATAATTTCCTTCTTCAAATATATATATACGATATAAATATCGTACAAATTTCGCATTTTCATTAAATCTATTATCTGTGTCCCTGATAACTTCTATTTCCAATCTGTTATTAGACGAATTTATGTTCGGAAATGAATGTTTTTGTAAACATAACAAAGCTATTTCTGAGTCCTCATTAACGTTTAATGGTGGAAAATAATTTGTAGATAATGTAGTATCATTACTACTTAAGATATTACTACTTAAGATACTGTGGTTTCATTCCCAGTTAAACTTAATGTGATTAATTCATACATATTTATTTCTAGAAAAACTTTAAATTTAAATTAATTTAAAGATCCGTGACGTTTAATATGTAGAACAACTGTTAATGTCTCGTTGAAATTATCAATCGGTTTATTGTTCTGATCAACTAATTGAATAGTTATTGAATCGATATTTATTTTAAGTTTATAATATATAAGGTTTAGTGGTGATTGAGTCACTTTTGTTCCTGTTCTACCGGTCGGAAAAAACTCATAAATTGAATGACTTTGGAGATGATTGTTGAATGAACCTTGTGAAACATTACACAATACTTTTATACAATTAATTGTGTTCAAATTTACAGCTTTTTCTGATCGGTGAACATCATTACGTGAAAAATATTTTTTTTTTCAAACCCTAATACAGAGCCTATACTGTTTGGAATATCAAGATAATCAAAGCCTTTCATCACATCTTATATATGTTCTAAAATCTATATGATCCATAGTCATACTGAATGATAAATATGTTCTGTTTAGTTTATAAAGGTTAATAACTCTATAGCAATTTTATTGCCAATATCATCAATGTCATAATATCCTTCTTCAAATTCATTTACAAATTTCGCATCTTCAATAAACCTATTATCTGTGTCTTCGATAACTTCTATTTCCAATCTGTTATTAGTTGAATTTATGTTCGGAAATGAATTAAACGTTTGTAAACATATCAAAGCTATTTCCGAGTCCTCGTTGACGTTTAGAGATGGAAAATAATTTGCAGATATATAGTATCATTACCTGTCAAACTTAAAGTGACTGATTCATACATTGTAAAAAGTTAAGACATAAATGACCAAAATTAAATGTATTATAATCTTGATAATTTGAATAGTTATATACATAAAATATTGTTTCCTTTAAAATATGTTTGTAATTCAATTGGTGTAGGTAAATCACCGAAGCTATCAAAATATATAACTTTATCCTTATTTTTATAAAACGCCACCCAATGACTTCCATTACCGGAAGATACGTCTAAATTTAATATACCACATTCGATTGCGAGAGGTTTTTTAGCTAAGTTATCACGTGAAAAAACTCCACGGAAATGACTGATATTAAACTTTACAACGTATTTTATAATATCTCTAGAAGTTAGTGGTCTGTAAGATAGCGTATTCATCAGTTTTTTTTCATCGATCCATTATTATTTAAATATAATCCATTACCTTTCTTTCTTTCTTTCTTTTCTCACTAGCACTTCCTGACATTAAACTACCAAGTGCCGATAATCCTGCAAAAATAGATATTAAGGGAATTGCACCTCCTGACTGACCTGGTGTTAAAATCAACCTTTTACCAACATTTTTTTTTAACGTTCTTTCTTTCTTCACTTACAGTATAAGTAGTATGTATTAGTATGTTCTGAGCACTTTTGGGCAGGGAGATTTTAAAAGTTTAAGCGGGACTTTCCCGCTCAAGCCAATTTTTTTCCCTGTAACACGAAAAAACACTGTTTTTCAAAAACCATAATGTATGTTCTGAGCACTTTTGGGCAGGGAGATTTTAAAAATTCTAGGAAGAGTTTCCAGCTCAAGCCATTTTTTTCCCTGTATATCATACATAATATAATATAAATTGTTTATTTAATCCACTTTAGTTCAGTTAGTAATAAACCTTCGTTTGATCAAGTTCTGTTATTTTTTGTTACATCTTTTTTTTTTTAGAAAGTGAATATTTTCAGTTTAAAAAATGGATTTCAAAAATTTAGCAACAATTTTTGCTCACTTGTTACTTTAGTACGAAACATTGTATATCCTGCACATCCACAATATACTACATTTTCATCAAGATTGAAAACATTCAATTTATTTCCACTAACTTCATCTCATTAGCTGAATGCGGTTTTATATATTCAGGAAAAAAAGATATCGTTGAATGTTTTTGCTGTGGACTTATCTTACATAATTGGGAAAAAGATGATAATCCATGGATCGAACACTCAAGATGGAATCCGAAATGTATACATGTTCTATTATCAAAAGGAAATCAGTTTATTGAAAATGTGATAAAAAAAATACGGTAATATTAACATTTGTGAATCTAGGTCATATGATACTGTTTGCTAATAAATTGTATGATTCTAACTTCTAACTTTTTATGCTATGACAAATAAATATTTATTATTATAATAAATAATTTAAATGTGTTAATACATGATTTAATACCTCGTGAACATGTGGCCATGTGAACATGGGATAACGCGTCTAGTTTAAATTAAATATTTTAATGTTTATTAAATTTCAGGTTCTATGGTTAGGTAAGTAGGTAAGTATAATAGCCCTTTACTCGCTATCTGACTAGGCCATATGTTCACATTTTTTTTTTAAATGTCTATCCCCCCCCCCACAGGTTAAGTAAATAATATGTAGAAGTAAATAAAAATTACTAGTTTAAGCTAAGCTTCCTACTGATCATATTCATACTTCAAAACAATAGCTGTTTACTACATTTTTTTTTTTTAATATTTTAGAAAATTATTGTTATTCAAAAAGTGTTCACCATTGGTAGAACTCATCGTCACATAATATGAATCCATCCGTCCTTTTAGCAAGAAAAGTGTGACGGTTGGACTTCTAGTTAATAAACAGATTTCAATTATTATATTATTAGAATGTAAATTAACTAAAAAAGTTGTAACGCTTGATCTAGAACAGTGGTGCACATTAATGTGTGAAAACAATTTTAATACAATTATTAATAATTTACATACTCGATGTAAACGTGTTAGAATTTCAGACAACTTTTTCTACTCTGTTAACGTAAACCAATCAACTATTGTTTTATATTCTAATGATAATTACATAACATTATCTCATGTTGATCTTCAACGTTTAAAACAATTACAACATTGTCTAGACTTGTATATAGTTGAAAAACAGAAAAAGTTTTGATCATACCAAAAAACATTCGATACAGCTTACGCGTTAACCAAGGTTGAAGTAAACGGGTTACCATTGTCTTGTCAACGAAACGAGTTTACAAACCAATATATTCAAAATTATGATTTCAGCTATAGCAATATACAAAGTGATGATATTTCATTCATGTACGAGCTATTACAATTTCATTTTAATTATTTATCAAACATGATTTTGCAGGATTTAATAATATTGTAATAAAAAAAATATATATATATTTATGAATTATGATTTTTTCAAAATATTTCGCTATCGAAAAAAATATATCATTATTAATTAATACTGCTTATATAGTTATATATTAACTATTAATAATAATTTTTATATTATTTTTTTTTTATTTTAACCTATGAATATATTATTTTTTTTTATTTAAATAAAATAGACATAATATATTGTAATCAAAGTTTTATTATTTATTAAATAATAATTTTATTTCCCTTAAAGTATTTTTGTAATTCAATTGGTGGAGGTAAATCACCGAAGCTATCAAAATAAATAACATTATCTTTATTTTTATAAAACGCTACCCAATGACTTCCATCACCTGAAGATACATCCAAGTTTAATATACAGGTCAGCTGTTTAAATTCAGTTTATCGCCAACGACTAAGAAAGATTCTGGTTTATATAAAGATGTAATACCTCACACACAATTAGTGTTTTATGGTGATCCGAATGAATTAGTTACTAGATTAAATCTTATAACATCATCTCAAATGCTGGTAATACTGGTGTAAATAATGAAATCATATCTATTTTAGAAGAATTACGTGAAAGGAATATAATAGTATAATGTCTACATTAGAGTGTATAGCTAATGAGCTACATCGACCTGCAAGAAAAATATTTCCCAGACGTAGTGTAATAACACGATTTAAGGATGACCTTTGGCAAGCTGATTTAATGGACATGCAATCTCATTCCAACCAAAATCTTGGTTTTAAATACATTTTAGTTGTTATAGATACATACACAAAATATGTATGGGTAGAATCATTGAAAAATAAAACAGGAAAAGAATGTACAAAAGGTATGCTTAATATATTAAAACAAGCTAATCCAAAATTATTACAAACAGATAATGGTACAGAATTTTATAATAATCAATATCAAGATTTAATGAAAAAATATAAAATTAAACATTACAGTTCGTATAGCGTTATCAAGTGTTCAATTGGTGAACGTGTTATACGAACACTTAAAAATAATATATATAAACATTTTACTGCGACAGGTACATGGAATTGGTATAATACAATATCAAAAATTATTTATAATTATAATTATACAAAACATAGAACAATTAAGTGTACACCGTATGATGCTCGAATGAATACAAGTAAAATTAAATCAAATGTACAAATAGATAATAAAACATTTCATAAACTAAAACTTGAAATTAATGATAAAGTAAGAATATCAAAATACAAACATATATTTAGTAAAGGATATACACCGAATTGGACAACGGAAATTTTTACAATAACAAAAGTTTTACATACTGTACCACCAGGCTCCTACGTAAGGCGGTTAGCCTAGGATGGCAAGCTAATAAAAACCCAGACTATATAGGAAGCTATCGTACATGGAGTGGGTGACCAATATTATAACGAATAAACTAATTAATTTATGTGCACCGTCGTGCTATAAGTATATATTGTAACACTCGTCATATAAAATACACAGACACATTATGAACAATAAAAATACGGGTGCCCAAATAAAATAAATAGAAAAATAGTATAACTGACAATCAATAATAAATAATAATAATGAACGTGATCGATATCACTGTTATCACGAATAGTATATAAACAAAGTAACGATACCAATAAGTAGCTGCTAATCTCCGCCGACGGCTGATTCCCTCGCAGTGTGACCACCAGACTTGCTGCGCTTAATTACTGGATCCGATATCACTCTATTTTAGGTGACAGGCGCCAGGTCATTGACACACTAATTTGCGGGATATTTTTATTACGTACTTCACGTACATGGAACAAGGGACGAGACGAAAAGTAAAGATGATGTCCCGCACAACGACACAATAATAATACCTTAGACGATGCAGCGATCTTGCAATTAATAAATAAGCATTAATACGCGGTATCAAGCATCAACGGCTCACACGGCCAAAACACGAATAAATATGCCCACGCACCACGCACAACAGTGGCGATATCCCGCACGACAGGATATAAAAAAGAGGTATATTAAAATGTTTTTTAATAAAACTACGTCAACGATACCGAATGACACAAAAATGGCACAAAATGGCCCACAATGCAAAACGACGCACACGCGACAAAGGCGACGTGTCGTACGACGGTCGCGGAAGAACAGTACGTACGGTGCGTAGGTGGATGTCCACGGTTGTCGTATAGGCAAGAGAGGAGGGGACGACTGTTGAACTTGCCGAGCTTAATCTGTACAAAGGTCATCGAACTTGGTCTCGGAATAACGCGATAGATAATAATAATATTATATCTTGAACACATACAAACCCGATAACTAATCAACTAAAGGATGAATCAAATAATATAATTCTAGGAGTTTTTTATGAACAAGAAATTAAATTAACTGATTTCCCGAACACCTTTTTAATTGAGCGTATTATAAAAAAAGTTAAAGATAAAATGCTTGTTAAATGGATGGGTTTCGATTCAAGTCATAATTTGTGGATATCGTCAACAGATATTTTAAAATAAAGATTTTTTAATGTATATAATTTATTTTTTTTATTTATTATTATTATTATTTTTTAATTTTATAATGTCCATACGCTAGTGTCTTAATCCCATCATTCATTATACATATAACGTTAATCATCGTTAGCACTTAATACAAGTTTATTCATTTTTTTAGAATGGACAATATGTTTATTCAATTGAATAAAAATCATGTTTCTACATGTTTGTTTATCATCAACATTTTCATAGTTTATATATGCATTTAATATTTCTATATAATGTCTAAATTGCATATGTTTTTCAATTACATATTTTTTCACACCTTTAGCTTTTTTTATCTCAATGTCGTCCACAGTTCTGTAAGCGTATAATTTCGGTCTTAACCCAAACAAATTCTTTTAACATTTTTCTTCCCATTTCCTCTTTGAAATAACCGGGCTGATTTTTATAAATTTCATTTGATGTATCAAAAAACGGTGATAAATCATATCTTATATCATTAAAAAAATTGTGTGTTCGAATAGCATATACCATAGAATCTGTATCCGAGTATAAAGAATTTATTTTGTTACCATATTTATTTTTCATTACATTATAAGGAAAATCATACATAAATGTTTTTAAAACATCTAAAATTGCGAATCCTACATAAATTGCTTTATCAAATTTAATAGTTTCCTTATGTTGATGAATAGCCAGAAGATTTTCAAAGTATATAGTTCTATCTTTAAAGTTAGTTTTCATCATTAATTTACTTGCTTTTCTAGTTGACGAAATCAACTTTAAAGAAATTTTAGCACGCACATTTTCCATACATTTACCAAAAACACTATTAATTAATAACTTCCAAAAATTAATTTCAAAGTTATTTTTAGCTTTTACTCTCATATTTGTACAGAGTTCAATATATGGGGCCATCCATGTACTCTGTGAAAATCGGATAGCTCGATGAATTTTTTTTAATTTAAGTCCATTAGCAATTGCGTGTTTTAAATTTTTATAGTGTATAATATAATTTTTTTTCGGTGATAACGTAGTAATTAATTTTTTAACTTTTGAATTTGGAGGACATTCGTTTAAAGGTAAAAATGGAAAATCGTTATGTTTTTTATGTAAATATTTAGGATAATCAATATCCACTTCTAATATATAACCAACTTTTGAATCGTTTGGAATTTTTGTAACATCTATATCCAAGTCATCAACCCATTTAAAATCTTTAAAAGGTAGTTCAGTTAACATCGACTTTCCATATAAATTCACCTTTAATGTTTGGTATGTCCGATGAATTCGGAATAACATGGATATCATTATTATCACAACCAAGTTCTCGAATTATAAAGTAACTATCGTATGATAAGTTATGAAAAAAAATTGGAAGAAATGATGGATTAGTTATTACAAAATTACATTTAAGACAAAGGCATTGTCTATATTTACCAGTAAAATGACAGTGATCTCTAACCTTTAATAAATTATTTTTTTTTAAAGATAATAAACATTTTTCACAAACCTCCGCTCTCTGAAATTGTTTTTCTTCCTTTTCAGTCAATGTAGTCATTGGTATATTAATTTCATATACATCATTTATCTTTTTTCCAATATCGATCATATTTTCCATAAACTTTTTTGCTGCATCTTTACCTCTATACATTATTATCTTTGTTGGAATTTTAAATTGATGCAATAGCTTTTCTGTTATACTGTTATAGTCAACTTTTACATAAAACGCATAACTCATAATTTCATGTAAATGAGTAATATGGGTTTTAGACAGTGCCGTAAAAATCATAGGTGCAGGCGGTGCAGAGCACTGGGGCCCACCGTGTCGAAGGGCCCATAGTGGATAGCCGTCAAATTTTTTTTTTAATTTGATTCGACTTCATAATTTTATTATAATCTTATTTAGTATATTTTATAACAAATAAACAAAATGTAAAAACCCGGTCTGTTTTACTTGGAATTGTTTATCTAAATATTGGGAAAATTACTAAGCCTAGAGTGACATAAATAGATTTGTTGAATATTATATTATGCGATATCTCGATAACGATACGCACACACTTACAAAGTATTCGGGGAGTTGACCGTTATACCGTTGTGGCGTTGTATGTCTATGTGCCCGTGTCGATGTAATACACTGATTTTCAGACGAGACAGAGGATATTAATTATATTTAGCTATTACTTATTAGCTAATATTATGTTTTATGTAGGTAGGTTAACTGTTATTTCCTTTTTTAGTTTTTTACTTTAAAAAGTGTAAAATAAGTTATTGTGCACTGTGTAACTTACTTTCATATAATTATAATCTACATAATTTAAAGCTCATAGTTACCTAATTATTTCTATTATAAATATTTTATTATGAATAATCCAAAAGTTCCCAGTGGTGCGGCTAAGAGAAAAAAGAAACTTCAACAAACACAACATCTTTTGAAAACAAATGCAAAAATTAAGAATTATTTTGAATGCAATCGACATGTTAATGGTAAATTGTTTCCTCAAAAATATTTAGAAATACTTTAATTTTCATAGTAGACAATTGACAGTTTTAGTTATATTAGTAATAATTTATGTATTTAGTATAAGTATTAGTTTAATTGTATTACATTAAAATATGTTATACATATTATAAATGATATAACATATAGTACATTCATAAATATTTTCTAATATTTTACTCAGATGTTAACATTGAAGTTGAAGAAGACCAAGACAGAACTATTGCTGGTAAATCTACTGAATCATGTACGTTAGAAGTTCAATCAACTAGTACTCAGGGTTAGTTATGTCAAACATTTTTATTTATTAAAATAAAATAGATACTTAACTTAAAAAACCTGATGTTTTTAAAAGTCAAGTACATTAAATAATTTATTATTTGCAATATATAAAG
This sequence comes from Rhopalosiphum padi, assembly GCF_020882245.1. NCBI lineage: Eukaryota > Metazoa > Arthropoda > Insecta > Hemiptera > Aphididae > Rhopalosiphum > Rhopalosiphum padi. The sequence continues at coordinate 77,949,494 of NC_083599.1, forward strand.
TAGGTACCTAACTATTTTTATTTTATTTTTTTACATTTAGAATTAAATTTTAAGTTAGATTATCCGACTGATAGAGGACATTTTAAAGGACCTATAATAGACAGTAAACTTAAACGAACCATTTTGACTTATGGGCCTTGTAGACCGTTAATACAGTTTCCCTACAGAATTATACATGGCAATAATAGAAAATTTTCAGTCGATTATTACAATATGAAAACTAAAACTGGTGTTCTAATTCCCCGTCTTTGGCTCTGTTACTCTGTGAAATTAGATAAAGTATACTGTGAAACGTGCTGGCTTTTTGTAGATTACAATCATCGAAATTTTAAGTCAGAATGGGTTGAAGGCATTGATGATTGGCAGCATTTGTCCCAAAAAATAATTTCTCATGAAATATCAGGTCCTCATTTAGATGTAATGCAACTTAGACTTGTATGGACAAATAACTGTACTATTGATAAAGAGTTGGAAGTTCAAATTTCTAATGAAGCTAAATACTGGAGAGATGTATTGGGAAGAATAATTAAAATAATTTTAAGTCTTACTGCTGGTAATTTGGCACTCCGTGGTAATGAAACCAAGCAATTTTGTGAGGGAAATTTTCTTAGAACAGTAAAACTATTTGCAGAATTTGATCCATTTTTAAGAACAGTCCTTGATAAAAAAGATGGTCAAATTAAATATCTAAGTCCAGCTATTCAGAATGAGTTAATTGAAATTTTATCATGTAATTTAAGGAAAATCATTTGTGATGAAATAAAAATCTCTACTTTTTTTTCTATAATTGTTGACTCAACTCAAGATATTACAAAGTTAGACCAAGTCAGTATTATAATTCGTTATGTTACTATTGATTATATTAAGCATACTGTTTGTATAAAAGAGTCGTTCTTGGATTTTATGCAATTGATCATCATGGTGCCAAAGAATACACAAATCTCATAATAAATGTCCTCTCTCAGTTGGGCTTAGATATTTCTAAATGTCGAGGTCAAGGGTATGATGGTGCTGCAGTGATGAGTGGTATTTATAGTGGTGTTCAAAAACGTATTCAAGACATAGTACCAAATGCTCACTTTGTTCATTGTTGTGCTCACAACTTGAACTTAGTAATTTGTGACTCTGCTAAAAGTTCAGACACAGTTCGGCGTTTTTTTATTACTGTACAAGCAGTTTTCAATTTTTTTAGTAGTTCAGCTCCTAGATGAGCTTTATTAGCGTTGGGAGAAGAAAATACCTTAAAAGTTCATAAAACTGTTCTCAAGTATGCGCAACACGTTGGGAAGCTCGACACCAAGCTATATTTGCATTAAAAGAAAGATTTAATGACGTATTGATCACATTAACAAAAATTACTCTTACAACAACAAATGGTGATGAAAGAAATGTTAGCAAAAGTATACGCTCCAAATTGGATTCTGTAGAATTTGTTTTACTTTTATGTTTGTGGGAAAGAGTATTGAGAAGTATGCAAGGTGTTTCAAAAGTATTACAAAGTGTTGATATAAATATTCAAACTTCTTGTGGTCTTCTTGAGCAAGCAATTGGATCATTATCAGAATTGCGACAGAATTACAATGACATTGTTAATATTGCTAATGATTTATGTTCTAAATGGGGTATTTCATCTAAATTTCCATCAAAACGCAAACAATTTACCAAATTACATTTTGATGAAATCGATGGTGACAGAAGGTTAAATATAACAGAAGAAAACTTTAGAATTAAAATATTTTATCCTGTTGTAGATACTGCTTTAGCACAACTAAGAAGTAGATTTAAAGGATTAAAAGTAATCGTATCGACTTTTGAATTTTTAAATCCAACTTTTTTAAGAAGTACTGAAGAAAATGATTTAAAAAAATGTTCTTTTGATTTTATTCAACATTATAAGTCAGATGTGACTTCAGATTTTACTCGACAGTTACTAAGTATCCAATCTATAATAAAAAATAAATCAGATATCAAAAATATTAATGATATTATAATATTTATTGTGAATAATGATTTATCAACAGCTTTTTGTGATGTTCTAACAGCTTGTATAATTTTTTTGACAATTCCTGTTACTGTGGCTTCAGCTGAAAGATCTTTTTCCAAACTTAAATTGATAAAAAATTACTTGAGGAATTCTACTTCTCAAGAAAGATTAAGTAATATATCGGTATTAAGTATTGAAAGAGGTCGTACTGATGAAATAAATATTGAAAAGATTATTACTGATTTCGCAAATGCTAAAGCTCGAAAGAAAATGTTTTTTTAATATTTAAATATTATAAAAAATGTAATAGGTCATATTATAATGATAATAATTATGTTTTGTATTATTAATATTTTATTTTAAATATTATAAAATATGTGATATAAAAAAAAATAGGTATATTATCATATAATGGTAATTATTATTATTTTTATTTCTAATGTTTTGTTATTATTATGTTTTTTATTATTAATATTTTATTGTAAACCATGTTTGTATTATCAATAATCATATTATAATATTCATATCATATATTTTATATACTAACTTATTTATTTTATCTACCCATGTAGTTTATTCTACAAGTTTTTTTATTAATAAAATCTATTCAATATAAAATTGTGATCCTGTGTTCCTAGTACGTTGAAGCTCTACATAGAATTGTTTCAACGAGAAAATTATCCATCGGTTCTTATTCAATTCATCCACAAATACTATCCTTTTTAAAGGGTAAACAATTTCCATGGCGTGAACTCCTACTTTTTTACATGTCTCAAGAAAGAGGGGCCCATATACATTTGTTTGCACCTGAGTCTTTAACTCTCTAGTTACGGCACTGGTTTTAGAAACCTTAGATTTTTTACTACATACTTTTAATCAACTCTATTAGGGTCTGTTTAGGGTTTAAAATACATTCAAAGTCAGCATAAATATCAAACGGTATTCTATTGGTTTTTTTATAACTTTTAAAATATATGAATTCATCATCTTTTCCTTCTTCAAACATTATTGGTCTTCCTAATTAATTCTTATCACACATTTGCTCAAGTTTAATCAATCCTTCTTCACCCTAAAGTTTACTTATACACGGTTTATTCCCGAAAGTTCCTTGTAATAATTTTGAAGCAACATTTAAAATTCTCAAAATATTTTCCCATAAGCATAAAATTAAAATAAATTCACTTGATTCTAATTTTTTTTTTTAAAGATATACTTGCATTTTTTTCATCTGGTTTCTTGGTAGTTAATGATTTTTTAGTTAAACATTTAACAACATCTATGAACCTCTCTTGTAATACAAATACTCCATCATGCCTTGCTTCCCATCTTGTTGGGCATACGTTTTTTAATGTTTTCTTGGAAACTTTACATCCTTGTTCATCACCAAGCGCTAATAATGCCCACCTTGGTGCACTAGAACCAAAGAAATTGAATACATCTTGCACTGTACTAAAAAATGAAACAATCTTTTGTGAGGTTTTAGCAGCATCAAAAATTACCAAATTTAAATTATGCGCACAACAATGAACATAAATAGCCGTTGGCACAATATCAATAATTCGCTTTTGTACTCCAAAATGGACACCACTTATTACAGAAGCCCCATCATAACCCTGACCACGGCATTTTTTTATATCTAAACTAAACTTATTCAGTATTTTCAACAAAAGTTCAGCATAATCAGATTATCATAAAATGATTCCCTTATATCTAATATGTGATTTTTATATTCAACAAAGACATACCTAATAATTATGCTCACTTGATCAACTTTAGTAATATCTTGGGTCGAGTCGATTATAATTGAAAACCAAGAACACTTTTTAATTTCATCAAATATATTGTTACGTTCTGATGCTAAAATTTCTTGAGGATTACCTTTCTTTCCTTCGTTTCCTCGGAGAGCAGTATTACCTGATGTAAGTGTCAAAATTATATGAAAAACTCGACGAAGAACATTTCTCCAATACTCTGCTTCTTCAGATATTTGTTTTTCTAAATCAGTATCTAATGTTTTATTTTTTTCCCAATATCTACGAATTTCTGTTACATTTATTTGTTGAATAGAATTTTCATGCTTAGAAATTTGTTGTGATAAATGTTGCCAGTTGTCAATGCCAGAAATCCATTCATGTTTATAATGTTCATATTGTCGGTTAGCAAAAAGCCAACAAAATTCACAATATGCTTTATCTAAAATTAAAGAATAGCATAACCATAGCCGTGGAATTCGAATACCTGTTTTAGTTGTTATATAGTAATAATCAGTAGAAAAACATCTGTTAACATGATTCTTAGGAAACTTGATTGATGGTTTGCATGGTCCAAATAACAAAATACTCTTTTTTAATGAAGTTCATATTTCCACGATCAGACGGATACTTTAAAGTTAAATTTAAGCCATCAAAATTTAAAATAAATGTAAAATAAACAAGTATAAATACCACTGTCAGTAGGTAGGTACCAAAAATTTAAATTAATTGTTCAATATTGAATTTTATTTTTTAAAAATATTCTCAATAAATTATACCTTTTGAACTATCATTCTCTTTTATAATTTCATTATCTTGATGATTTTCAATAACAGTTGAAGTATTAGATACAACTGAAAATTATTTAATAAATTATGTTCTAATAACGTAATTACATTTTTTTTTTTATGTAAATAATTTATGAATAAATCAAAATATCTAAGTTATAACTGATATCGTGTGACAATATCCCTGACTATATGGTTCTTTTATTTCTAAATATGAAATACAGTACAATTGAACAAATCAAAAAAATCATTAAGATAGATATAGTTTAAAAATATTAACCTGATTTTTTAATCCACAATTTCATAGCATTTGCTGCATTTTGATTTTCGTTCTGTTGTTTCATTTTTTTTTTGTGCTTATCCCAACCACTCATGCATATACGTTTTGACATTTTTAACAAATTAATATACTAGGTATTCAAAATATTATATCAGAAAAAAATAAATCCACAAATCACTTTCAAAATAAAAAAAAACAATTCCTGAAATGGTTATTAACAATTCGTACAAACTACAAAGTATACGGTATACTATTAGTATTCAGTATTTACACTAAATGGAAATAACCAATGAAGCCACGGACAGACGAATAACGTACAAAAATCAACAATAAAATCATAAAATTACGTAATACGTATTTGGATATCCTAATATCGTACGATTCGTACGTACAAAAAGTAAAAACCCAAGAAACATTTCACATTTGTATGTTTATCAATAATCTATTTTTATAAATGTACGATTAAATGTGTTCCTAGTGGTTCGTCTCCCGATTGCGTAGACCACGGACCTGCAAGTATTTTTATTTTACATGGTAAACAATGATATTTTATTATATTTGAATTGTTTTTTTGTTCTAAGAATTATTATTACATCTACAATCTACAAACTAATTTTAACAAATCGATTTGGGGGCCTATATATACCACACCCGGTAGTTGCGGCACTGGTCTTATTCATATCAATAGTTGACGAGTTAAGATTGAAAATTAATGTATAACCAAATGTATTATATGCTATATATTATGAATGGACGGTATTTATCAAATCTCCATGTTGTAAATGGGTTGGTTGCTAATATATATATATATACATAAGTCAACTATTGTTAAATATTTTGAACATTTCATACATCTACGGAATTGACAATATCTTTGTAATCCCATAATTGTTAGAAACTGTCTATGATAACCAACGAGACAAATGTTATTTATATTGTTATAATTGTTATCATTGAGTACACAAAACATAGAACACTATGATTTTTTCGATCTATGATTTATTATAATTTCAACATATACTTCTTTTAGTATATAATTCGAATTATTAAACAAATCTAACAGATCTCTTTCGCTATACGCAAATGGATATGCCATAACCCGGCATATCTCGTATGGAATGGCACATGAATACATAGCCTCATAGGTATAGTCATCGTTCTGTTAGTATTTTTTTGAAAAACCAAAATAAAAAAATAAAAACATAATTATAATATTTAATATTTCTATTATTGTTGATACAAATAGTACTCATTATTCTGTGATCAACTTAAATTTCATCTTTATAATTATTTATATTAAAACAGTTTCATATCATTAGAAATTATTTTTTTGTTTAGGTTTCGTGTATACCTAATATTCTTTATTTTTGTTAAAAAATAAATTCAGAATGTTGATATATTAATTTTTTTATTTTATAAAAATAACAATTAATAATAGTTTAAACAATAATAATAATAACATTAAAATAAAACTAAATTAAATATGGTTAATTGAATAACCAGTGATCTGAAATCGGACGATTATAATTTAATATAGAAACAAATTCGCAATTACCATTTTTTAGATCGTCTAGTTGATCATACAAATTTGATAAATTTTGGCGTATGCGTCTATCGCATTGTAAACCAATATAATTAGTATAATTGTACTCGCTTAAAATGTTATTTTTTTCATCTCTTAAATTTATTATTTCTACTAGGTTCGGTATTTTCCGTTTATATGCCTGACGAATATTTTTATTTATTATTCTAATCTTTTCTTTTTTTAATTTCTTCCCCCCTATTTGAAAATTCATCATTTTGCTGTCTTTGATGTAATCTTTACCGCCGTGAAGTTAGCCCTTACACTTAATTAAAACAAGTTTTGCATAGTGCCAAAATTTTGCAAGTAATTAGCAAGAATTTGCAAGTCCAGTCCCAGAATTTGCAAGTCTATAACAAAGAAGTTATTAGGGGTGGAACCAAAGAAGGGCTAACTTCACGCAGCCCTTACTTGTTGTCCGAAACCTTCGAAACCGGTATCAAAAAACTCGTTATAATTAGCAAGAATTTGCAAGTCAAAAACCTCACCTCTACGAATTTTCAAAGTTTTCACCCCAGCCCTTACTTGTATTGTAATAGAATCAAATATTAAGCCATAGTTGGTAAAGATAAATATAACGTTACTATTACTTTTTTAAATGTTGAAATTATTAAACATTTAATTAAAACTGTGTATAAACTAAAAAACATTAACTAATCGCTTAAATATTGTTATAAGTGGATATTATAGAAACACAAGATAGAAAAACAGGAACAAAAGCGGGCAGTCAAAAGAGGGTCTGCAAGAAAAAAAACAATGCAAAAAAATCGAAAAAAGTGAGTGCTTTTACATAACCCATCAGGTGAACAAAATTATAATTAAATTATTCTTTTAAAGAATGTTTCTTATCGAGAAAAAATTGGAAAAATGATGAAACATCAGAAAATTGCACTCGAAATTACAAATTCAATGAGCATTCGGCGAGACGACGGGATTTTGATTGTAAAGGCACCTGCTGACGAAAAATCTACTGACTATTGGAGGTTGTCACATTATAAAACGAAAAACATTGAGCATGTTGATTCTAAGGACAGGTGATATATAATATTATTTTACTATCGCGCTTCGAATATAACTAAATAACTATAGTATACATTAATACTATAGTTATTTATTTTTTAAGTAAGATATTATTATAAAAAATAATTTTTTGTATGAATATTTTTTACAGATGGAAACATGCTGAGTGTTCGATGAAACTTTCAATAACCGATCAGGCAAAGGACCAAGCCATATCGAGTGAACTAAATGAATTGGTTCAAACACTTTTCGACCGATTTATGAAGGATTCAAAGAAAAAAATTACACGTATTTGATATGTAATAAACTATGTTTATAATAGTGGTGGAAATCATTTAATAAATAATAAAACTTTGATTACAATATATTATGTCTATTTTATTTAAATAAAAAAAAATAATATATTCATAGGTTAAAATAAAAAAAAATAATATAAAAATTATTATTAATAGTTAATATATAACTATATAAGCAGTATTAATTAATAATGATATATTTTTTTCGATAGCGAAATATTTTGAAAAAATCATAATTCATAAATATATATATATTTTTTTTATTACAATATTATTAAATCCTGCAAAATCATGTTTGATAAATAATTAAAATGAAATTGTAATAGCTCGTACATGAATGAAATATCATCACTTTGTATATTGCTATAGCTGAAATCATAATTTTGAATATATTGGTTTGTAAACTCGTTTCGTTGACAAGACAATGGTAACCCGTTTACTTCAACCTTGGTTAACGCGTAAGCTGTATCGAATGTTTTTTGGTATGATCAAAACTTTTTCTGTTTTTCAACTATATACAAGTCTAGACAATGTTGTAATTGTTTTAAACGTTGAAGATCAACATGAGATAATGTTATGTAATTATCATTAGAATATAAAACAATAGTTGATTGGTTTACGTTAACAGAGTAGAAAAAGTTGTCTGAAATTCTAACACGTTTACATCGAGTATGTAAATTATTAATAATTGTATTAAAATTGTTTTCACACATTAATGTGCACCACTGTTCTAGATCAAGCGTTACAACTTTTTTAGTTAATTTACATTCTAATAATATAATAATTGAAATCTGTTTATTAACTAGAAGTCCAACCGTCACACTTTTCTTGCTAAAAGGACGGATGGATTCATATTATGTGACGATGAGTTCTACCAATGGTGAACACTTTTTGAATAACAATAATTTTCTAAAATATTAAAAAAAAAAAATGTAGTAAACAGCTATTGTTTTGAAGTATGAATATGATCAGTAGGAAGCTTAGCTTAAACTAGTAATTTTTATTTACTTCTACATATTATTTACTTAACCTGTGGGGGGGGGGATAGACATTTAAAAAAAAAATGTGAACATATGGCCTAGTCAGATAGCGAGTAAAGGGCTATTATACTTACCTACTTACCTAACCATAGAACCTGAAATTTAATAAACATTAAAATATTTAATTTAAACTAGACGCGTTATCCCATGTTCACATGGCCACATGTTCACGAGGTATTAAATCATGTATTAACACATTTAAATTATTTATTATAATAATAAATATTTATTTGTCATAGCATAAAAAGTTAGAAGTTAGAATCATACAATTTATTAGCAAACAGTATCATATGACCTAGATTCACAAATGTTAATATTACCGTATTTTTTTTATCACATTTTCAATAAACTGATTTCCTTTTGATAATAGAACATGTATACATTTCGGATTCCATCTTGAGTGTTCGATCCATGGATTATCATCTTTTTCCCAATTATGTAAGATAAGTCCACAGCAAAAACATTCAACGATATCTTTTTTTCCTGAATATATAAAACCGCATTCAGCTAATGAGATGAAGTTAGTGGAAATAAATTGAATGTTTTCAATCTTGATGAAAATGTAGTATATTGTGGATGTGCAGGATATACAATGTTTCGTACTAAAGTAACAAGTGAGCAAAAATTGTTGCTAAATTTTTGAAATCCATTTTTTAAACTGAAAATATTCACTTTCTAAAAAAAAAAAGATGTAACAAAAAATAACAGAACTTGATCAAACGAAGGTTTATTACTAACTGAACTTAAGTGGATTAAATAAACAATTTATATTATATTATGTATGATATACAGGGAAAAAAATGGCTTGAGCTGGAAACTCTTCCTAGAATTTTTAAAATCTCCCTGCCCAAAAGTGCTCAGAACATACATTATGGTTTTTGAAAAACAGTGTTTTTTCGTGTTACAGGGAAAAAAATTGGCTTGAGCGGGAAAGTCCCGCTTAAACTTTTAAAATCTCCCTGCCCAAAAGTGCTCAGAACATACTAATACATACTACTTATACTGTAAGTGAAGAAAGAAAGAACGTTAAAAAAAAATGTTGGTAAAAGGTTGATTTTAACACCAGGTCAGTCAGGAGGTGCAATTCCCTTAATATCTATTTTTGCAGGATTATCGGCACTTGGTAGTTTAATGTCAGGAAGTGCTAGTGAGAAAAGAAAGAAAGAAAGAAAGGTAATGGATTATATTTAAATAATAATGGATCGATGAAAAAAAACTGATGAATACGCTATCTTACAGACCACTAACTTCTAGAGATATTATAAAATACGTTGTAAAGTTTAATATCAGTCATTTCCGTGGAGTTTTTTCACGTGATAACTTAGCTAAAAAACCTCTCGCAATCGAATGTGGTATATTAAATTTAGACGTATCTTCCGGTAATGGAAGTCATTGGGTGGCGTTTTATAAAAATAAGGATAAAGTTATATATTTTGATAGCTTCGGTGATTTACCTACACCAATTGAATTACAAACATATTTTAAAGGAAACAATATTTTATGTATATAACTATTCAAATTATCAAGATTATAATACATTTAATTTTGGTCATTTATGTCTTAACTTTTTACAATGTATGAATCAGTCACTTTAAGTTTGACAGGTAATGATACTATATATCTGCAAATTATTTTCCATCTCTAAACGTCAACGAGGACTCGGAAACAGCTTTGATATGTTTACAAACGTTTAATTCATTTCCGAACATAAATTCAACTAATAACAGATTGGAAATAGAAGTTATCGAAGACACAGATAATAGGTTTATTGAAGATGCGAAATTTGTAAATGAATTTGAAGAAGGATATTATGACATTGATGATATTGGCAATAAAATTGCTATAGAGTTATTAACCTTTATAAACTAAACAGAACATATTTATCATTCAGTATGACTATGGATCATATAGATTTTAGAACATATATAAGATGTGATGAAAGGCTTTGATTATCTTGATATTCCAAACAGTATAGGCTCTGTATTAGGGTTTGAAAAAAAAAATATTTTTCACGTAATGATGTTCACCGATCAGAAAAAGCTGTAAATTTGAACACAATTAATTGTATAAAAGTATTGTGTAATGTTTCACAAGGTTCATTCAACAATCATCTCCAAAGTCATTCAATTTATGAGTTTTTTCCGACCGGTAGAACAGGAACAAAAGTGACTCAATCACCACTAAACCTTATATATTATAAACTTAAAATAAATATCGATTCAATAACTATTCAATTAGTTGATCAGAACAATAAACCGATTGATAATTTCAACGAGACATTAACAGTTGTTCTACATATTAAACGTCACGGATCTTAAAACTAATTTAAATTTAAAGTTTTTCTAGAAATAAATATGTATGAATCAATCACATTAAGTTTAACTGGGAATGAAACCACACTATCTTCAAATTATTTCCCGTCTCTAAACGTGTACGAAGACTCTGAAATAGCTTTGTTATGTTTACAAACGTTCAATTCGTTTCCAAACATAAATTCTTCTAATAACAAATTTGCGATACAAGTAATAGACGAGTATAATAATAATAATAATGAAAATATATGTTATATTGCATTAAAAACGGGATGTTACGAAATTGTAGATATTAACCGTCAAATTAAGAAGCAAATAAATTCTTACAATGAAGAAAATGGTACAAAAATAACATTCGATATTTCAGTTGACCATAATGATTTTAGATCATACATACAATGTAATGGTATAATTATGTTTAATATGATTAATGGGATAGCACCCATATTAGGATTTAAAAAACGAGACTATCCTCCGGAGTATGTAACTCATCGATCGGAAAAAGCTGTTAATTTAAACACAATTAATTCTATAAAAGTGATGTGTAATATAGCTCAAGGATCATTCAACAATCACCTTCAAAGTCATACAATTTACGAGTTTTTTCCGAGTGAAAAGACTGGGACAAAAGTTGTTCAATCACCACCAAATTTAATATATTATAAATTAAATAAAATAAATATTGATTCAATAACTGTACAATTAGTTGATCAGGATTTTAATCAAATCCAAAATTTTGGTGAGACATTAACAGTTGTGTTACATATTAAACGTTACGGTTCTTAAGATGGGATTAAAATTCAATATAAACCCATTACTTCACGTTAATCGAGCTAGTCACACGACTAAAGTGTTAGCGATAACATCGACTAATGTAAAAAAATTAACGGTGAAAAATAAAAAAATTCTAAAGGCTCTTGGTTATAAATTAAATCATAATGCCTGAAAGTGATATTTTGGATATAAGTTCACGGTTCGAAACGGATTCTAAAATTACGAAAATTGAATATCATTCATATACACCGTATACGACTTCATTGAATAATAATGATGAAATACAGATGAAATATATGATGATCAATCCAGCAAACAGATGTTTATCCGTATCTGCATGAAAGTTTTATATTCATAGAAGGTTCAATATCAGATGCTACAAAAGTAAAACTTTCTAATAATGGTTTTTCCTATCTTTTTGAACAAATACGACTTGAAATCAATGGGATAGAAGTAGATAGCACACGTGCACTTGGTATTACAAGCTCATTGAAAGGTTATCTATCAGGTACGCCAGATAACTTTAATTGTTATGAAAATGAAGGTTGGATTTTTAAAAATAATACAAACCCTGTAAATGTTAATGGTGAATTTAGTGCCTGCATTCCACTGAAATATTGGTTAGGTATATTTGAAGACTTTAAAAAAATATTAGTTAATTCTAGATTAGAACTAATATTAACTCGAAGTCATAGTGATTTAAATGTGCTAAACGTAAAAACTATTGGAAGTGCTAATACTTAGTAGTTAATAAATGTATTTTTTATTGATATGATTTGAAAAATTACTTACTGGCTTTTAATTATATAAATAAATGTATTATAAAACCATCATTTAAACAATTAGCAATTAATCATCTCAATTTCTAATTTTAAGTATATAATTAAATTAAAATATTTTAGCTACCTAGTACCTACCTAGTGTTAAAATATTTTTTATTTTTATATTACAGAGTTTTTGGGTCAGAGATGAAGACTGCGGCAGAGGTATGGTTGGACCAAATTGAGCATGATAATGATGATGATGATAGATGTACAAGTGATAGAATTAGATTCTATATTAAATGATAATGATGATCAGGACGTTTCATATAATTTACCACCCCATTATAGATGTGCTAGTCACACGTTAAATCTTGTAGCTACAAAAGACAGCGAAAGCGCATTGTTCAATGTATTATATAAAAAACAGGCAAGATCAACTTTTAGTAGGATGCAAGCACTATGAAATAAGCAAGATCGATCAAGCCAAATTGCTGATGAAATACATGATTCGCTCGATATATACATTCAAATACCTAATATGACCCGTTGAAATTCCACTTTTAGAGCGGTTCAGTGTCTAAAAGACCAGTTAAAAAAGGGATGAAGAAAAAGTCCTTAGAATATGTGATCTTGCAAACATACCTAGATTTGATAAAAGAAATAATGATTTTATGACTGATTATTGCATGGTACGTATTATAATATTTAATTTTGGTATATTAATAATATTATAATTATTTTAAATAATTGGTTGACTTTTTATAGGTTATGGAACCCTTGGTAAAAGCCCTTGATATTTTATAAGGAGACACATTGGTTTGTTTGGGCTATCTTCTACCAACAATTAACTGGTTATCTAAACAATTAGAAAAATTAAGTTTAACTGGTGGTTGCTGCAAAGCATTAGCTGTTGCTTGTGCCAAAGGCGTAGAAAAGAGATTTAAATATATATAAAAAAGATAGTACAATTATTTTAGCAGCAGTATCGCATCCAAAATTTAAATTAAGGTGGCTAAGTGGAGATCAAAAAAATGAAGCGAATGATCTATTACAATCAGAAATTGATGCAACTCCAAATTTGCATAACAATGATGAAATATGTTCAAAATCATCACAAGATGAAGACGAATTTCTCTTTAGTAATGAAGTTGTTGAGGAACCATATCCAGAAATTGAACGATTTATGAAGGCTCCTTATACATCAGATCTCACGGTTTTAAATTCAATGGCATTAGTCAAGAATATTTTTATTAAATATAACACGGCTTTACCATCCAGTGCTTCAGGTGAGCGATTATTTAGTGTTGCAGGGGACATTTGTTCTAAAAAAAGATCACGGATGAGCGATAAGAACTTCGAAGATACACTATTATGTAAAGTTAATTTAAAAAACAAACAAATAATTATATTTTATACTATTTAATAATTAAATAAAGAAAAGGTTTTAATTAAGTTGTTTATTTATTTATTTAATAGGTATGTTTATTGTTTATGTTGTGAGTTCGTGAAATTATATGGATTATAGTTAACTATATACCTAATAATTAATTACTATTGATAAGAACAATTTTAATTAGTACTATTTTTTAAAAGTTATAAGTAACTAATATTGTAATGTACTTATGTATTAACTATACATGTTATTTTTGTACATTTTTTTTCAAACTATACATTTTTACTGTTGGTAGTGTACTTCTAGTTATATTATTGCTTGGCACAATCTTAATTGCTAAGAAATTAAAAAAAGAAAAAATTGTAACAAGAAAGTAATGTAGTTACTTTTCTATTCAAAAAGTAAATTAATTTCATTACAATTTTTTTTGAGTAACGATTAAAAGTAACTTTAATATATTTATCTCTAAGTAACGAGTAAAGTAACTTGATTACTTTTTAAAAGTAACTTACCCAACACTGTTATCTATTGTAGTGGGCCAGCAACTAGTCGTCGAAATTGCATGTCGTATCGAAATAAAAAGAGTCGAAATATTTCTAAGTCTCGTTTATTTAATTAATTGAAAATATTTTAAGTCCAAATGATCGATTTCTGATATAGACTGACGTGAAGGTGCTTGCGTTAACTCTGGTAAATCACGTCTGCAGGAGTCTTCTCCAGGGCCCCCCTTTAATAGTCTGTGTCCCCCGACCTACTACCCATGTACCCTCTGGCCTATTCCTAAGTAAGTCATTTGTTCTCACACTATTACGTATTTCAGGATGCACGTGCGATAATTAATCTCGATATGACATCCGGTGGCGATCTGCCCACGCACAGGTGGTCAACCGCAATCACTGTGTCCGAGTTCCCAGAACTCGAAATGTGATTAAAAATATGTTTATAATATATAATTGTAGGCCTATGGTTGGGTTAGGTTAATGCATCGCTGGATTTATTCATCTCCCAGTCCTAAGGGTTAGAGTCAAAAATGGGTTTGGTTATTGTTTTTAGACCTGACACAATACTGTTTCGGTACGATAGCTACAATCTCAGTCTCTCGCATTATTTGGTAATATGTTTATTTCTACGTCATAGTATTCTTATTGCGCGTCCTGTTATTATCATATATTATGGGTAATTGTTATCCTAGTATTTAAGCCTACGTCGTAGTATACTTTATTGTGTACTATATTATTGGTATAGGACATCAAAGCACGTAGCACTATCAATTAAAAGACTAAATAATTGGATAACATCTACCAATTTATTATTTAATTTGTAAACATATATTTTACCAATCATGACCAATACATTAAGTTTTTTGAATTTATCTATAATTATTATTGATTAACTCAATAGTACCTATTCTAAATTCATAATGCAAATAAAATTATTTACATTGTACCTAAATTGTACCTTTAATATGTCAGATTAATAGGCCGTCACAGTAGAAAAAAATCGACCGAAAAACATGCTTTCGTACTTCCAATAGTACTCAGGCCTCGTTGATCATAGAAACATGATTTTGGTATCAAAATAATCACGGAGAAGTTGTACTATATATTCTTGGAACAGAATTTCGTTCCAATTTAATATGTGTTTGAAGTTTGTAAAATTTTTCTTTTTTTTTAAAAATTATATAAAATCGACAAATTTAGATATCAAAAATATGTTCCAAGAATATTTAGTACAACTTCTCGTGATTATTTTGATACCAATATCATGTTTCTACGATCAACGAGGCCTGAGTACTATTGGAAGTACAAAAGCATGTTTTTGGCAAAAAAATTACGAATTTGCCGTCGTCATGTGCTGCTAAAGCGATTACAGCGGCAGCGTTCTGAAATAGTACTCTTCCACCACCCCGCTTGCATAAGCAGCCGTACCGCACCATAGGTCAATACTGGTTATTTATCGCAACCGCACACTGGTTATAAATAGCCAAATACGTTAATACAAAAATAATAATTTTGTCAATAAATAATATTATTTTATTTTTCGATGTTATAATTCGTAATTGTATTACTATCGTATTTTACGCAAAATGGAACTACGACATAATACTATATCGTAAAATTGTCACAAATCAGCTTGAAAACGTACGATTTAAACAATTTTTTTAAATTTAAATTAGTATAAATATATGAGTAAAAAAGGTACCTAGTGTTAAGAATCACTGATTTAACTAGTATATGTTTATGTTAATATTATTGTATGTATATGTATGAGCCGTCGTCGGGCTCAAGGAATGTGCTGATGAAGCCATCGAGACCCGACGACCGGCCTGGACGCCTCGCGAATAGAACGCGAGTGCGGCATTCCAGGATTGGAGACAGAGCATTCAGAACCTTATTTTTTCATTAATATAGTTGTACGTTTATTCTTAATTACAAATACAGAAAGTTAACCAGTCCGAAAGTGTTTGTGAATTTATTTGTGAGGGCATCTCAGGATCGTCCATAACACTAGGCAAGTTTCGCTCTGCTTTACAGTAGGTTACAAGTGAGTCACTACATACCTACTGGATTGTGTTAAATTTGAATTCAGTGATATAATATTGTATAAGAAAAACGAATCTTAGCGAAGATGGAGAGTCAGCCTATGATATATTATAATATATATTTTTAACTACAATAATTTAAAATTTGACAATTTTTTTCAAAATTAAAACATAAAATATTTATAAAAAAAACTTGTGCACATTGATTTTTAATATTTTTCAACTGCTGTTGTAACAATATATCTGCAGGAGCCTTGAATTAAATTTTCACGCTTCTTGACCCAACAAATTTAATTACTAATTTATCAACAACTATAGAAATTGAAAATGTCCGTAAACAGCTCAGAAAGAGTGAAAATTGTATCAAGTATAGGAATTGATAAAATAGATATATATAGTGTAAATTATTAAAAGTATCTTCAGTTATTCGTTTTTTTAATTACAACAATATAACCTCTTCCCGCATAGAGGCATCAAATGGTGCCATGTATATTTATTTTTATTAAAAATCAGCTTAAGGGGCCTTGCTATAGCATATATTATATATTTAAGGAGCAACGTTTAGGCAATTTTCAATTTTTTGTCGCCGCCCGGGATCTATGTGTTATAGAGCTCTGCACGGTCCGATTTTTTCTAGACCGGACTGGACCGATACATTTTAACAAAGACCAGGACCGGACCGGACCGATAAAATAAAAAAAAAATCCAGACCGGACTGGACCGATACATTTTAACCAAGACCAGGACCGGACCGGACCGGACCAATAAAATAAAATTGAAACTCGGGGTCCCTCCCCTCCGGTTGCGCCACTGACTATTATTCATTACTAATTTTATAACGCGTACGACGTACCTATCATTTAAGTATAATTTAAAAGCACTTGAGATAATTATTATACCGTATAGAATTTATTAGATGATTAAATAATTTTTACTGAATAGTATGTTATGTAGAGTCTGCTGTGTGGATAATCATCGTGCAGTAAGTAGTGACTAGTGTAAGCGATCTAGGTAGTAGGTATCTACTAATTACTATACCTACTTATCTAATACCTAGTTGGGTACGAGCTAGGGTAACGTAGAAAAAAATAAGTAAACTCAAACAAAATAATAAATGTTAAAATAAGTATTTATCAACTATATAATGTTTAGTTAACTACTAATAGTAATAAAAAGTATTTGAAAGAAAAATAACATTTATATCTTTATTATTAAGTGATTATACCTTATTATCACAAAATTTAAAAATTAAAACATAATATAATAATCTTAAAATAAAAGTAATGATTTTCATTTTTGGGAGTTGAAATGGTTGTTCAAAAAGAGAATGCCATCTACCGTATTGCCACCAAGACAACTTCTGCGCTCTTCTATTACCCTTCCGGCAACGCTAAATGACCGTTCACTGCTTGCACTGCTTGCTGGAATGGCCAGAATTTGCTTCGCCAAAATAGACAAAAGTGGAAAAATGTGTTTTTGATTATTCCAAAATTCCAAAATGTTATCGTCTTGAACTTCAAAGTATTTGTTTTTATAATCTTCAACTTCTTTTTTGTACCTAGGATAATTTCTTGATTGGTCTGTATCATTCTCGTCATCTTCCCATTCAGAAAAAGTGGAGTTTCCTGAAGGATTAGGATTTCTTGCTGTAATGTTGTTCACCTCTTGAAGATTAGTGTGTCTATTATCTTCTTCCAAATCAATTCGCAAAAGTTTCAACTCAATATTTCCAATAATACGAGCTTTATCAGTTTCAGAAAACATTTTTAAAGACTTGAATTTTGGGAATAAAAATACGGCTATTTCATGTTCTTGTGCTAGTTTGAATTTTGTGTCCATAAATTCTAATCCTCTTTTTCCTAACTTTTGTAAAATGGAATTAATAGTAAGTTCTTCAGCATTACTATATATGTTTTCTTGTAGATTGGAATATGTTTGTAAATGCTTTTTTAGTAGTAGTTGGTATAATACAACTTTCTGAATAGTAGGGCGTTTATCGCCCTCAAGTTCATCTGATGCCTTCTTAAATGGTTCTAAAAACTGAGTTATTTTAGTAAGTAATTCTGTATCTATATTTTGAATTCGACTGAAATTTTCTCCATGTATCTGTATTATTTGCGGAAGAGCATTTTGAACAGACTGCAACATTAAGAACCTAGTATTCCACCTTGTCTCTACCTCTTGTACGAGACCTTTACACAATTCACCATTTTTACCAGTGCTTTTCATGAATCTTACCAATTGTTTACATTCTGTAAGTAGCGTTATAACAGGTTCAAGCGGCTTATTTCCGTCTTCTTCTTGTTCCAAATATTTCATGTCAAACAAATTCCGTAGTACTGTGTTGAGTAAATGAGCGCTGCAATTAAGACGATTGGTATTTCTTAATGCGCTTAACATATTACTACCTTGATCTGTTACAAAAGTTATACTGGACATTAGATCATTAGAGGAAGGCTTATTTGCTGCATCAGAAATTTGAAAAAAAAAATTATACAAAAAACGTCTTATGTTTTCACCAGTTTTTGATTCGTTCATTGGAAATTGACCTGTATGAAGTAAACGATTATTCAATTTCCAATTATCATCGATATAATGAAGAGTTATGGACATATAACTATTCCTACGAAAGTTATCAGTCCACAAATCACAAGTCGATGCACAATATTTTTTTTCGATGATAAAAAATAAATCTTTAAAAATATTATTTCTTATTTCTTTTGTTGTTTTTTCAATGTGTCGTGAAACGGTTGTTGGGTGCGGCAAAATATCGGCAATGTCAATTTTACCATACTTGGCACCCACATCCAATAAAAACTGTCCAAACTGTTTAAATCCTTCACCCTCAATAGAATACATAGGCCGTATATCCATAGAACAATATTTGACACATTTTTCAATAGTTTCATCCTTAAGTTTTTTTGGTATATCTTTTTTTTTCTTATTCGTGTTTTCAAAATATGTATCAATTTTCTCTTTTGATCCTACTCCTAAATTACATCTATGTCTGGAAAGTGTAGCAGTAGATGAGTTTTGTCCGTATAGATCCTTACAATTAATACAAGCAATAAATCCTGTAGAAATCTGTTCTGGGGAATCAGGATCATCTATATTTTCTACGACATTCAGAACTTTCCTAAACTTTTTCCAAACTTCACTTTTTCCTTCTTGGGGTACTAAAGTGTATTCTCCAGTATCATTCATTAATTTTCGTTTGATCGAACTTTTAGATGCTATTTTTGTTGTGGATGTCGTAGAAACTGGATTAATTTGGACTGGAGAATTCGAAGCCGAAGTAAATACAGTATTGGTGAATTCATTATTCAAGGTGGACGTTATACTAAGTTGACTAGACGTTTCAAGGGAACTTATGGAACTCATAAAACTCGAATCCAAAAGATCACGAATATTTTGCGAATCATCCATTATTCTAAGATAGTAAAATCAAAAATATTAAATACTTATTTCTTTAAAAATTGTCCTTACAATAAATAGATACATTTAAAAATAATATTATCAATACATTATTGGATGATGTATACTTTATAGGTAGGTACTTGTTAAATTAGTTTAGTGTAATTGAAAATAATTCAATATTAATAATTTTTGCTATAGTTTTAAACTATGCCCAACTATTAAGTAACTAAAATGTAAACATTCAATAAATTTATGGGTATTTATATAAACAAATTATTGGGTGATCGAGTAGCCAAACATAAATTCCCTACCAGAAAAAAATTTGCCCCGGTATCGCCGGTATTAAAAAATATAAAAATGTTTTTTTAAAAATTCGATATTTTCCGAAATAATGAGTGTTATACGTAAAATCAATTAATCTGTATTAGGTAATCGGCAATCGTCGAAATCGACTGTGTAATAATATTATATAGCCATATAGGTAATCGTTTATAAGTTCATATTTTAACACGTTGAGTGCCACAGTATTTATGGTGCGCATATAGTATGTTTCCGCGCCAATATTGAGCCTCAACGCCGTTAGTCGACTACGTGTCGACACCGGTTCCGCGCGCCGTGCACCTTGAAATTGTTATTTAAATTAATACTATAATATAATCGGTAGTACCAAGTAATAATAATTTTGTCGTAGACAAAATGGGTATCAAAATAAATATATAATAAACAGTGTGAAAAAATATGAATATAGGGTGTACCGTCTGCGAACATAAATATTATACACTTTTTGTTATTATAGCACGATATACCCTGTACATAATCAAAACAAACAAATACTATTTCGTCAGAAGATTATAGTAACAACGAAAATAATATGATATTAATCTATTATCAGAAATAGCACAGCCACGTAATCGACATCACCGTCGCCGTCGTCGTCATTCGGTAAAAAAATAATTAAAACTCGCTAAAAATAGCTACGCAAAATCCAAATATACCATTGAAATTTAAAATTATCAGATCCTACTTAATAACCGCATATAAATATTGAAACAGTGCGTCTAAAACCAATCAAATAATATGACCGCGGTCCCTGAGGGCTGAGACCGTGTGACAATGGTCGACTACGTGTCGACCTTGGCATTGAACGTGTTAATTAATAACGATCAACGTCTTTAGTCTCCAAAATAAAATAAGTCTTGTAAAATAATTGTAGGTACTAGGTAGTACTGGTAGTAGGTACTAACTAATAGGTAGTAGGTACTAGGACACTAGGTAAGTAGGTAGTAGTAGTAGGTAAAGGTCTATTACTTATCTAGCAATAATACATTTACTCGTATAGATTGTGAACATATAATTTAAAATAATTACTTACCAAAAGGTCGATTTACAAGAATGTTATTTTTCTGACAACTGACACTCACGATGAGTTGACGTATAATAATCAAAGTGTTATATAAAATAATATTTTAATCACTAATCATAATGTATATATTTTGAAATAATACTGAACAATGAACACAATGCGGGTAATTTCATTATTTCGGGTCCTTGCATTATATTTATGGATCTACGAGTATAATGGGTAAATATTATGTCAACAACAAGACTAAATTATAAATACGTGACGAGCTATTTTTGTGTCCCAAAACGTTAAAATTAAAATTAAAATAATATGATATTATGAAGATATTTATTTTACCACGTCATATAAATTTAGAAATTATATAAAATTAAGATCACGGGACCGGACCGAACCAGACCAATTTTTTTTTTTAGACGAAGGGACCAAGCCGGACCGAACCACATTAAATTACAATGCACAAAGACCGAAAAGACCGGACCACGGTCCGGTCCGGTCCGGTCCGGACCGGTCTAGACCGGACCGTACAGAGCTCTAATGTGTTAGTAGTAAATGAATATTAGTGTGCGTGTGGTTCAATGCTACCCGTATTCCTTCCGCACCATCAAGTAGATAGACGTAATCATTATCGTAAATCGTAATCGTTATCGCAATATTGCATATCAAATAGTTATCGGAAATTATGTTTTCTTGTACGACAATAATAAGTAGCTGCAAATTGTCTGCGCTTTAACGTAATTAGTATTATTTATTAGGTAGTACATTAGTAGGAAAAAATCATTCTGCCCTTTTTTATTATAAAGTATATAACTCCGCGAGTCTCGCCCAAGTCTCAGTTACCTTTAAACTTACAATCTGTATGTTCTAAATATATAGAACATACAGGCTTTAAAATAAAGGTTTAAAATTAAAAAAAAAATAATGGCTGAAAAGGGAAAAAACGAAGCATATTAAACAGCTGCTATATTAATTTTAATGTAAGCATTATAAATTACGTAGGTACTTATTTTGTAATAAAAACATATCTTACATTTTTAATAAACATATTTTTTTATAATATATAATAGAATAACAATTGTAATAAAATAGTATTTAATTATTTAGATAAAATTATAATAAAATATGTACAGTGTATAATAGCTTATTATTTGAAGTACTTATAGTGTAGCTTATCCCCTTTTTTTCTTTCTTCGCTTTTGCTTCAAAATATAAGCTGGATTTCTTATTGACATACTTCTGGTATGTCTGGGATCAACCAATTCAAGAAGTAGATAATTGAAGAAAAACATTTTTAGTTTTGGAAACATTTTGTTATCCCAAAATATATCATCGCGTTCTATTGTTTCATATTTTATACCTATTATACCAAATCTTCGTCCAGTAACGTGTAGTTGTCCCTGAACTTGGTAGTAATATCTATGGTAGGTATTTATTCCTATAATATCTTTATTTTTATTAATTTTCCATAATATAATTTTTTTTTGAAATATTCCTTCTTCGGGCGTTATATTTTCTGCTGATAAAGGACATTTAAGTTCAATTAATGTATCATCGCTGATTAAACCATCAGGTGTTGCCCCTAAAAAATAATCCTTGGAATCTATAAATAAACCACATTTTGATATTTGCACACCTAAAACTTTTTCCAATTCCAATCTAGCCTCTTCTTCATGTTCACGCCCATACTCCATTGCTTTACAGTCTATGTCAGATTTATATAGTATACTTTTAATTACACTATCACATGCTGTGTCATTGCGTAAGCAAATAATGCGTCCAAAATTCGAAGCAGTAAAAAAATTTCACTTTAATTTGTTTACACTATATATTATACAGACGGCGAGACACGGTAGGGGCTCGCTCGGGCTCAAAACTGTCCACACAGCGAATTCCCTAAAACCGTGTCACTCTATTGGTTCACATGTTAATATGCCCACACACTATACTATATTATATTATATTATATTATAACTATATCTTATTCTGGGTATAGCATACAGACAGGGGTTCACAACAATTACATTATTTTCGTTTTTTGGGATTTTTGTTATCGTTTTAAAGTTATTTTTTGTTTTTTTTTTCGATTTTTTTTTTTGTTTTTAATGTTTTTTAATACACACAATGACATTTTCAAATGTGATTTTTTTAGAAAAAATGAATTTAACCTACTGTTGTACTAATGTTTAATAATAAAATAAATTTACTACTTGTAATAATACTTAGTAATGTTGGAAACTACTATTACCATTCCAGAGAGTGAATTATACATGGTTCTGTATGATCTCTTGCACCAACTTCCATCCGCTACTACTGTAATCAAAGGCATTCCATCAACATCAACATCTCCTTCTTTTATGGCTAATTCTGCCTCAACTTTAGCTGCTTATTTCATTGTTTGAATCACTGCGTCCTCGTAACCATTGCAAACTAAATTATGTTCAATTTTATATGTATTTTGACTCATTATCGGTATTTCCATGGTGCACATAATTTCTTCTAATTGACTGAAACCACCTCCAATATTCATCACACCTGCTACCGCTGATGTATTAATGTTCATTAATTCTTCACTTTCCGTTGAAATGTATTTTTTTATATTACACATCGAACATTTAAAATGGAAAATAGGTTTAAATCCGAATTTTCTTTATCCGATTAAAATCATGTCTTTAAATCCACAATCAAATGGTTCGTGATTTTCTACGTTTTTACTTTCATTAAATAAATGTAATATATTTATTATTCTCCTACCAGTTACATTAATTTCCATCGAATCATTTTTTTCTGTCCTAGTATAAACTTCATTGACAACTTTGATTGGTGATAAACTAGTTACTAATGATGAACTTGACGGTGTTTGTCCAATATTAGGGGATGACGTAACTAACATTTTTTTATTACTGCCTATGTATGAATTGTCATCGATTACGCAAGTTGGTGGTAAAGCTAAATCCATATCACTCGAGGAAAGAGGATAAGAAATGTTCTCCTGAAGACCTACTGTCTTCGGTACTTGGAGTAATCAATAACTCAGAATGGATTCTATTTTTGTAAATAATAAAAAATAATAATAATAATAATTTAAATATTTATTTTTATATTTTAAAAACTTACTGTTTTGCATCATTTTCATCTCTATTATTTTGTTGGTTCGTGTTAGTATAGCCTCTTACAGCGTTAATGAAACTTATATGTTTTTTTCTTTTAGATAAAGGAATTTTAGTTTTTACTTTATACTTGGAATTCATTTTTCTAATTACAATAAATATTTAAGCCTAAATATTTAGTCTTTACAGAAAGAAAGCTGAATAGTGACTAAATAATAAATTCAAAGCGATCCTAAATTATCAATTTATAAAATAAGTATTATAATTCAAGAAAATATAATAAAAACATCTAATGTATATATATATTATTATCAGGGCACTGATTATATAGTTTTTGCTAATATTGTTATAGGATACTACGAATTATACGTATCTATTATATTACATTGTATATTATTATCATTATTAGATGTATGCGCGACACGGCGGTAGTGGTACGGAGGGTTACGTCGCACGCACTCGCACGCGAATGTCAATATGTAATATTGTCATCGCAAAATTTTTTTTTTTCATTCTAACATACGATTCTAATTCTAACAACACGTCGCAACGATTACCTCGATTTGTATTCTGACAAAATATTCTTTTTTTTCACAATATGTACAAGGGGTCGATCGAGGCACATTTTTAAAATTGTACTTGGTTAATTAAATATTTAAGTTTGAAGATTTGCAATTTTTTTTTAAATTTTTACAATATTTATTGTAATTTAGATTAAAAAACTTAAAAATGTGGCTCGATCATTCCCTCGTACATATTGCGGAGAATTTGAATATTTTTTCAGAATGAAAATCGTGATAATTGTCGACACATATTGTTGGAATTAGAAACAGTAGTTTTTGACAAAAAATCACGTGGTGACGAGGCCCCTTAAATTATAACAGTCTTCATATATCATTCTACATTATGATTACATAGTAATGTTTATATTTTGCTAGTATAGGTAGCGCTAGTCATATTTAAAATTGGTAGAAAATGACTAAAAACAGAAAGACTACAGCTTTCCAAAATTACTACAAGTTATCCACTTTAGACAATTTTTTTGATACATAAAAAACAAATAAACTTTTCGAAAAAAATATTTCTGAATAGATTTATAATTTATGTTTAAGATAATATTAATTAAAACCGGTTTTGGTAAATGGAAGAATTTTTATAACGAGATTTGTTGATGGAAACATTTGGTGCCAGCCCGATTTGGTGGATGTATTTTTTCAATCAATTTTATGACGTTTTATCTATTTACGTACAAACTATTTCATGTCTCTACATGCGTCTTATTTTTGTTTTTATTTCATCTATGGATTTTAAATTGTTTCCATTATTATCAGTACGTTGTGTTGTTGTACGAGTAAAGTATTGTTTATTTGGTCTCGTAAATATATTTTAATTCAATAATTTGTGAAAATGTCTAAATTAAATGAACATACTATTGCGGATTTGTTGGATTTTGAAATGGATGAAGACGAAATGTCTATACCTTCTGGGTCTGAATTTGCTGACCAAGAAGAGGACGAAGAAAATTTTTTCAGTGAGTTTGATGTACCAAATTATAATACTGATAATAATTGCTTCGATGACATTATGGACTGGCCTGTAGAATGTGTGGAAAATACAGACGTTCTTCCCACATCTACCAATAACATTCACGTAGATCAAGATCTTATTATTATAAGTGTCATATAAATTTAAAATTGTAAGTATATTTCATTACTTGATAATTCACCTGTTAAAACTCGATCAAAAAGAAATAGTGCCAACTCTACCGTCTCTACTCCGTCTTCGTCAGATCAAACTACACCTGTTTTTCATACTATTTCGATACCCCGAGAACATGGATTTCCGGTAAAGATAATGATTTTTGTGAAAACCCACCACCGTTTTAGGAGATGATAATATATCATATGAATGCGAAACGCCGTTTGAGTTTTTTATGAAAATATTTCCAGAAAAATTATTTATGAAAATTGCAATGGAGTCTAATATTTATGCTGCGAATAACAACCGCTCTAATTTTAAATTAACGGTTAATGAACTTAAAACATATTTAGGATTAAACATTGCT
This sequence comes from Rhopalosiphum padi, assembly GCF_020882245.1. Lineage (NCBI taxonomy): Eukaryota > Metazoa > Arthropoda > Insecta > Hemiptera > Aphididae > Rhopalosiphum > Rhopalosiphum padi. The sequence continues at coordinate 77,975,969 of NC_083599.1, forward strand.
ATGACTTACTTACGTTATCCGCAACTCAGAATGTGTTGATCGTCTGTTGAAGGTATAAAAATACCTTTTATAGCTGATAATATGACCAATAATCGTTTTGAAGAAATAAAACGTAATTTACATTTTGCTTCTGACGAGGAACGTGTAAAAGGAAACGGATACTGGAGAGTTCGCCCAGTTCTTGACATTTTACATTAAACATTTCATGAGGCAAATGATAATTCAGAACACCAAGCAATTGACGAAATGATGATACTATTTAAAGGTCAAAATTCTTTGAAACAATATCTCAGAAATAAACCAAAGAAGTGGGGGTTCAAAGTATGGGCTAGAGCCAGAAACTCCTGCTTTGTTATACCTGCTGGTTATATTTATTGTTTTGAAATGTACCAAGGAAGTGATAAATCTAAACTAAGTAAATTTAGTCCAATTGGTGATTCAGTTCTAAGACTTTGCCATGACATACATAATTTAAATATAAAATTATCTATGGATAATCTTTTTACATCGCTACCACTCTTAACCCTTTCAGACCCAAGGGTCATTATAATGACCTATCTTTTCAATAAGTTTTAACTTAAGAACAAATAATGGTAGAATTAAAATGTTAGGTTTATTTGATATCTCATGAGGAATATGAATAAAAAAAAATATAAATAATTTTAATGATTTTTAATATAAATATATATACTTTTGTGAAAAAAGAAAAAATAAATAAATTTTAGTCTTTGTTTCCATATCTCATAGAATATCCGTCAGAGAGCGTTGTTTTTTTTTGTACTTATGCTACACGATCATTAAAAATAGATTTCATGATAACCAAGTGTCGCAGTTAATTCCCCCTCCATCAAATCGCATTGAATATGTGGTACATTATAATGACCCGCCGGTTATCGCGACAGTAGCCGTCGGCGACACTTTATTATTATTTATTACACATTTACACTATTATTAGTTTTGTGTAGCGTTGCGCACGCACTTGTTAGTTGTTTGTACATTATAGATAGCCGATTTCGCAAATTTTTTTTTTTATATTTAACGTATTATATTGTGAATATACAAAAATGGCTCATAAAATATTATCTAGCCAAAATATAATGGACTTGTTAGACGGTGAAGAATCGGAACTAGATTTTTCTTATGATGAAGATGAATTCCCAAATGATGAACTAGACGAACTTTTACAAGAATTTAATAGTAATTATACTCTTGATACCGAAATAGATAATTCTAATGTTAATAATATTAATAATGTCCCTACTGATAATAATATATTGCCTATGATCACATAAAAAAAAATATAAAATGGATACAACAACCATTTAATACTCCTAATATTGAGTTAGATGATCTTGATATTACTGATCCAGTTATTTTTTTACGTAATCCGATCGATTATTTTATGCACTATTTTAATGATGATTTTTTTGAAACTCTTGCATTCAATACTAATTTGTACGCTATTCAAAAAAATTTAACCAATTTTAAAGCAACAAATCAACAAGAAATACGAGTGCTAATTGCAATACATTTAATTATGGGTTGTCTTAAATTTCCTAGGGTTAGGATGTATTGGGAAGAAAATTTTAAAGTACCAAGTGTTTTCAATTCTATGTCAAGGGACCGTTTTTTTCAACTCAGACAAAATTTACATATAATTAATAATTTAGACATTCCAAATAACAATCATGATAAATTTGTTAAAATTCGTCCACAGTACGATCTAATAAAAAAAAATGTAATGAATTACCAAAAGAAAGAAATATCTGCATAGACGAACAAATGGTACCTTTTAAAGGTAAATTATCTGTTAAACAATATATGCGCGGTAAGCCATGCCAATGGGGTGTTAAAATATTTGTTTTAGCTTCAGAAAATGTAATGATTTACGATTTTATATTGTATCAAGGAAGTTCTACCGAATTAATTCAAGATAATTTAAATTTATTTGGTCTTGGAGCATCAGTTGTCTTGCATTTCGTGCACACTGTAAAAAAAAATTCGCATTTTTTATTTTTCGACAATTTTTTCTCCACATACAATTTATTAGAGCAGCTCTACAATCTTGGTATTTATGCGGCTAGAACAGTAAGACCAAATCGTTTCGCTAAACCTCCTTTATTACTTGATAAACAAATGGAAAAACTGGGTAGAGGGGCCACGTTTAAAATAAGATCTGACGTTAAGAATTTATTAATAGTGCTGCTCACGAAAAGTGAGCGTTCAAGGTCAGTGGGATCAGCGACTCCCGTGGCAGTTTTAAATAAGTGATTGTCAAACCTTTTTGCCGCGGTTTTTAAAATTGTTGATACCAGTATACCACTATACAGCTCATACATTACAATAATATTAAACACATAATTTATATGAACGTTACGACTTACGATTAGGAAAAATTGCATAAACTATTTTAAATACAGATATTAAACATTTTATTTACAAAACTAATCATGATTTAATCATATAAATATATTAAAATGCACAAATATAAAATAATTTAAATTAAAGTAATTAGGTAATATATACATTTTTTACACAAATAAATTATATTATGTCGTCTTCCTCGTCGTCTTCATCACTACTTGTGTCACCTGGTCGTATTGTGAGAATAATAGGCTCCAAAATGACTTCTCTATGTTTTTCTTTTTCATAATCTTCGTCCTGTAATTTTTCGGCATGACGTACGCAATTTTCCCAATTTTTTTTTTTCACTGAATCTATTGCTTCGTTCATTAGTGTTTCAACATCAGCCATCTTGAAGGTTGTATTTTTAGATGCAACCTGTCTCTTTGCTTGTGCCCATATCATTTCGATAGGGTTGTACTGGCAGTGATATGGTGGTAGTCGTACAACTTCATGTCCCATTTTAAAGGCAAATTCATCCAGTTCGTATTTTTTTTCGGTCGGTATTAAAACTTTAACTTTTTCACGAAGCTCAGCAACTGTTTCAAGTGGAGAAAAATTAATTTTTTTTTTTAGTCAACCATTCTTGAATATCGGCTTTTCGGGCATTGCTTTTCGGAAAATTATCTTCCAACATTGAGTGGTATGGAGCGTTGTCCATAACGATGACACATGGTTCTTCAAGGGATTGCAATAATTGTTCGAACCAAGATCTAAAAACGTCAGCATTCATTTGACTATGGTAGTCTTCTGTATTACCTGATTTGCTACGAAAAATTAATTTTCCTTCCTTAATAAAACCATGATGACTTGAACCTGCGTGGCAAACAATGAGTCGGCCTCCCTTACCGGTAGGTACCTTTAAACCTTCAGTTTCCTCTTCATTTTGCCATATATAATTTTTGGAATAGTTTTGATTCACCCAGGTCTCATCTAAGTAAATGACTGGACGGGAATCGTTATTTTTACGTAGTGTACACATAGTACGTAAAAATTTACATCTCAAAGCAACAATATCGTTTCGCTCCATTAAAAATCTACGTCCGTCGTTACATCTTTTGTACGTAAATTTTAATTTTTTTAACAACCTTTTCATTGAAGCAAGACTACCTTGATAATTAAATTTTTGTTGTACAGAATTTAAAATTAATTTCGATGTAGGATATTCACCTTTTTCATAAAACTCATGAACCGTTCTTCGTATAACATCGCTATCGAAATCGTCCAGTTCTGTGGCATACTTTCTATGTTTATATGTTTTTCGTGGTGAGTTAAATGATGGTCCAGCTTGTGGCGAGTCCGAGACATCGTCGGTAGAATATCCTTCTGCACACACTCGTCTTACTGTTGTATAAGATACACCACACGCGTCGGCAGTAATTTTTTGTGTTTGTTTAAAATATTCTCGTAAAGCCATGTCGTCGGAAGAAGCCAAACATTTAAAGTAATTATACACATTAAAAATTACTTTTTTGGTTTGACTACGAGTGTCATTATTTTTAAAAGTGCAAAAATCCAACGTGCTCAAGAAACAACAGAACACATTTTTTTTGCAAGAAATGTAATGTCCACCTATGCTTAACGAGAAACAGGAATTGTTTTGAAGAATATCATACTAAAGTTTAAACATAAGTTATCAAAGACAACAAATTTATTTTATAATGCTACAAAGGTTGATTTATTTTATTTTATGCTACAAAGGTTGATTCACTTTATTTTATAATTAAAAATAATAAATATTTATTTTACTGGTGTTATTAGTTTTAAGAAAATGAGGATCTTTACGAATAAAAATAAATTTTAGATTGTTAATACATTTAAGATTTTAGATTAAATTGTTTGAAAATTTAATAAAAAAAATTAAATAAAAGTATTCTTTTGTGTCCTGTGGGTCATTATAATGACCCACTTCAGATCTTGGAAAATGTAAGTGCAAAAATTTTGAAAATTTGCAAAATGATTACTTTTAGGATCCTAAATTTAAATATTGAAAAAAAAAAAAAAAATTATCGGCCAAAATGATTATGGGTTTGAAATGGTTAAAGTTCTGGTAAAAGTGAAACGTATACAACGCTCAAGAGATGGCGTTGAATTTCATATCGCCGCGGCGGCGGTCACCCGTAACCACGCCCACTTTTACCAAAGAGGGGCTACGCGCAATAGTCTCAGGAACGGCACATTATTATTTCACGGACCGCCGTCTAGAACGTTTCGCGTCAATGCTATTTTGTATTTATATTACTGGGGTAATTTGAAATTTGAATTTGATAAGCGCGCGCTCGCTTGCACGTTCATAAACTAATTTTATGATATTATTTATCGTATTATTGATTGAAGTTTCTGTTCCCTAAATATGTATGGAAATACTTAAACTAAACTATAAAAGATATTTTACAACATATAGTTATTATTTAAAAAACTATCAGTAACAATTTAATAATACTAATAATTTATAAATTATTGCCATCGATTAGTATAACGTTATGAATAAAATATAATTACAATTTAATTTATAGTTATAAATATAATAAATGTACATACAAATTAAACAAATCAATATATTAATCACTACATTCAATCATATAAATAAATACATACATTATTAATTTTGATGGTTTTAAACCATTTCATGCTACAAATTTGGATAATTATTGTTTTTTTTTTATGGCACTGAAAGTTTATTATTTCTAACGCATCAAACTCTTGATTTTTAATGTACGAGTACCTATAGCTGTGTTTATGAGACCGAAGTATTAAATTATATGGGTAGGTAATGCTAGAAAAAAGTCTTGCCAAAAAGTTTGATACAAAAATGTGTCCACAAGTATAGTTAATATAGCTATTGCAACGAAGAATATCCCCATCATTAGCCCCAACATGCCGTAAATCAACCCCATAATTTAAAAAAATTTGTCTTCCACCATTTTTCCAAAAATGTTTTTGTCTATCAAATATTTAAATTGAATACCTTGGTATTCTCTGATACTAAACCTAAGAAAATACATTTTATTTATAAATATATGACCCGGAAATTCATGTATTAAAAATTAGTTAAAAAAGCATGAACTAATACACACTTAAAATCCTCAAAACATGTAGATAATAATATGTCTTTAATAAATATAGATATCGAATCGAATTAAAAAAAAAATACCTTTTAAATAATACGATTTTACTTTCAATTTATGTTTATTTAAAATGCAATATAATAATATAAACATTTGACAATTTTATACTTTTTACCTCGTACATTTAAAAAAAAAACTAAACATATTATAGTTGAATAAAAAATGTATAAAATAATATAAATGAATGTACTATATGTATTCATAAATTTATCTCAAATATTGGATACCAATAGACGAAATTGGTGTGTATTTAAAATATATCAAATCCTATTTAAAAAAAAAAAATATTTATTTTTTCATTATCTATCGAAATTTGGTAACAAAAATTTATTGTAATTGCTGAAAAATAGATTACCTATTATATACACTAAACGATAAAATTATTGAAAAATATGCAAAAAATTCAAAATAAAATGTCGTATTACGATTATGTTTGTCGTTTTATTTATTTACAGTTATAAATCTAAGTAGGTATGTAAATTTAATTTTGTCACATTTATTTTCTCATTAAATTTTTATTTTATTATGTTTATGTACGTATATGAATGTTTTTATTATTTTTATTTTTGTGTCTGTCATCACGTTTTAGAGTAGTAATAGTGCTTTGATTTTTGACTTCAGTCCTTCTTTGAAAAGGAAATTGAATCTAGTTGGTACTTTGTGGTCAAAAGTAAAATATGCTGTGTAGTAGTTTTCAAAAGCGTTAGGAAAAACCTTGAAAAAGTAACGGAAAAACGGGAATTTTTTTCTTGAAATATCGATAAAACAAATTCGGCTTTCAAAAAATCTTTAAAATTTAATATAAGGTTTATTATAAGTTGTTCTTATGGAAGTAAAAAAAAAAAATCAAAAATCGTTAGTCACATTTTTTGCTTATAAGCATTAAAAGTTCAAATGTTTACAAAATATATCAAAATTGCGAACATTTGCAAGGCATTTTGAAGTTGAAAATTCATAAAATTTTTGTAATAATTTATATCTAAGGTTAAAAAAATACAACAAAAGGTTATTCATAACTTTTTCTTCAAATAACTATAAAAAAAATTCCAGCGTCAATATAGAAAAATTTTTATGAGCATATGAAATTAATTTGTTTACGAAATCAAGTAAAATATTGTACATAACAATTATTTTTTTTTTTTTTTTAAACGAAAAATATACAATCTATATCATATTATGGACATAATGAGTATATTTGCTAAGAGAAAACAAAGAGCATGAAATACATAATTTGAGGAAAGGAGCCACCCAATGATGACACTTTCAATTTTGGTTTAGTTTTTCATTTTTTTTTTTATTTTATTGTTAATGCAGTAGATCTCTGCACCAATTACGTTTAAGTCGTCTTGGAGGGATACCTGGGATTGTGAGGGATGATAAATTTTTGATGAGAGGATTTGAATGAGTAGATAGGCGGTGATGAAATTTTTTATATAAACGTTTGGCTTCGTCATGAATAGATTTTAGATTACAATCTATGTGTAGAGTATGGTTTGAAATATATGGAGGGGCATTTACTATTTTTCTTAATGTCATATTTTAAAAAGCTTGTATCTTATTTAGATTAGACTTTTTAGCATTTCCCCAAAGCTGGAGTCCGTATGTCCAGATGGGTTTTAATAAGGATTTATACATAAGGAGTTTGATATTGATAGGGGTGACCTTGTTACTAATTAAATGTTTCAGCATACGTAGCCTATTGTTTAGGGATAATCTTTTTTCACGTATGTGTTGAGCCCAAGTTAACCGTTGATCAAGCGTTAGTCCAAGGTATTTTACTGTGGGTAATGAAGGAATAGGAATGCCATAAAGTAGTACATTTGGACACGGAGTTTGCCTAAGTGTGAAAGTAGTGTGTACCAATTTAGTTTGGTTTACTTTAAATTTCCATTTAGTGTACCAGTTTTCCATCAGCCCAAGATGAGTTTGCAAATGTAAAGAGGCCAAAAAAGGGTCATCATTAATCGAGATAATCGCTTTATCATCAGCATAGTCTGCAACTGAGGTGTTTGAAGATGTTGGTTGATCAGAGACAAAGATATTGAAGAGTATTGGAGATAAAATACCACCTTGAGGAACTCCAGCATTTATACTTGCTATTTCAGACGTAGCAGTTCCAAAGCATATTTTAAATGAGCGATCTGTGAGATAAGATTTGATAAGTGAGAAATAGGATGAAGGAAGGAAAGATTTCAATTTAAATAAAAGACCTTGGTGCCAAACACGGTCAACTGCCTGAGAGATATCTAGAAAAGCGCTAGTGCAGTACAATTTTTTTTCAAGAGAGTAGGAGATTGCATCTACTAACCAGTGAACTTGATGTGTGGTTGAATGAGAGGTACGAAAGCCAAATTGATAATCAGGGAGGATTTGTTTTTCAGCAATTAATGGTACAATACGTTTGAGGAGTAGTCGCTCTAGGATTTTTGCAAATAAAGGTAGTAGACTTATTGGTCTGTAGGAAGAGGTAGAGTCAGGAGGTTTATTTGGCTTTTGGATCATCATTATATTTGAAAATTTCAAAAAGAGCTGGGAAGTACGAAAGTCTGAGAATCGAGTTGTATATATGAGCTAGATGAACAATTGCTCTTATTGGAAGATTTCTAGCAACTTCAGCAGTAATGAGGTCAAAACCAGACGATTTGTTAAGTGGGTATTTGTGTATGAGATATTTTATATCATTAGGTGAAAAAGACTTAATTGGAGGCGAGGGTTGAATAGGAGTATTAAGATTCAAATTCACAATATTTGTGTTTTCTATATCTACAATATCTGAGTGTGGTTGAAATATCTCGGAGAGATGTTGTCTGAATAACTCGGCTTTTTCGGTATCAGAGGTGGTAAGACTCCCGTCGGATTTTTTTAATGGTAAATTTGAAGCTTTATATCTTAAGACTTTCTTAGTGGCTTTCCAAAGGCTGCCGTCTTTTTGAGTAAGATTTGTTAGATTATGAGTGAGAACTGTGTTTTTATGTTTAGCGATCAGTTTTGACAGTGAATTTGAAAGTCGATTGTAACTTTGTTTGTGAGAGGGTAGTCTAGTACGTTGATAAAGGGCTCGGGCTCCACGTTTTTCAACTATCTTAATTCTTATCTGTTCTGGGATTTGATTGTACTGAGGTGGAGATAAATTTAAGTTTGTAGCAGACCAGGCAGCTGTTTGTATGATTTTGGTTAGATTATTAACTGCAGAATCAATATCGTGAGGCGTTTTTAGTTTGATATTAAGTTTAATATTTTCATTGATAGTTTCTTGAAATTGGACAATATTAGTGGATCGATTGAATAGATAAAGGGGAGATTGATGAAATGCAGGAGAAGCGTTTAGAGTTAATAGAACTGCTGAGTGATCAGAATTTAAGTCAAGCAGATTGGAAGTGTGACAGAATATGTGATTGGGAAATTTTGTTACGAAGATATCTAGTATGTCTGGGTTTTTTTGAGGTGAAGAAGGCCAGAAGGTTGGCCCAGGAGGAGCAGAAATTTTAAATTTTTTTGTGTTTGTAAAGTTGTGCAGTGTGGTACCACGAGGGTTATTGGTACGGCAACCCCAAGCTTGGTGCTTGGAGTTATAATCTCCGCCAATAATGAAATTGTTTTTTATTGTATTAAAGTACTCGAAGAACTTAGTAAAGGTTATGTTATGCTTGGGGGGAGCGTATAAAGCAGCTATGGTGAAATAATAATCATTTAATTTTATAGCAATTGCACAAGATTGTATGTAGTCTTGAGAAAAACTAGGAAGAAGTTGGAACATAATATTTGACTTGATATATATAGCTACACCTCCGTGTGCCGTGTTGTCAGGATGATTGGTATGGATTAATTTATAACCAGGAATAAAAATTTTAGTATATTCAGTGAAGTGTGTCTCTGTAATTAGTGCAATATCTATACGTTTATTATTTAAAATTAATTCTAGTTCGTGAGCATGATTTTTTAACCCATTTGCGTTAAACTGTAAGATTAGGAGAGAATTGTTGGTAACAGAGTTAAAATTTTTATTATGAGAGTTAATCATTTTTCTTTTCCAGTAGACTTGAAATTACTTTGGTAAGTAATGATAAGAGTGGACTAATAAGAGATTTAAATTCCTCTAAGAAGCTTGAAATTATTTTGTTTACGTCAACATCAGGAGGGAAAGGATTTGAGGAGTGTGCATGATTGTTGGATTGATTAGACGTGACGTGAGCATAGGACTTACGTTGATCTGAATATTGGGGTTTGTTGAATAAAGTGTCATTTGGTGGGTGGCTACTTTGTACATTTGGAGACTTATATCTAATATTATCAGTTACAATATTACTTTTTGAAGTTGGTTTTTTTCGACGTTGTAGTTCTCTGAATATTGCACAGCCTTTGTAGTTCGCCGCATGATTTTCTGAACAGACTGCACATTTTGGTGGGGCGTCTCTTGGATTTGGACAGTCCGAGGTTTGATGGCCAGCTCCACAGCGTACGCAGCGAGGATGATAACCACAATAAGCCCTTGTATGACCATAATCTTGACATTTCAGGCATTGACTTATAACTTTGGATTTGTATGGTTCTTCAATTCGTATTTTAGAGTGAAGTAAGGATGATAATTCAAAGATTTCTTTTGATTTAGGCGTAGGTTCCAAATCAACAAAGAATAACGGAAGAGGATTTTTGTTTACTCTGTGAAGTACATTAAATACTTGTCTAACCTCAAAGAGTCTAAACTCAAGTTCTTCTTTGATAGTTTTAATGGGTGTGGAAGAATGTAAGTTACGTATAACAATTCTTAAAGGTTTATCCTCTCTGAGCTGATAACTGTGATATTGCGCGTTTTCGTCGTTGAGGTTTGTATTTTTAGTTTATCTGCAGAAGACTTACAGAAAAAATTGTCCACACCAATTATTTCAATAAGCCTAGCACACAGTTGAGGAAAATCCTCGACACCTTTTACAAAAACTGGCGGAGGTGGTTTGTTTTGGGTGTTGACGTCAGTGTCAATGTCTATTTGTTCTGTAACGGAATTTTTAACTTCATTTTCAATTTGTCTGAGAACTTCATAACGATTTTGCATATTTAACAGGTAATAAAATTAATTAGTGAGGTAATTAATTAATGAGAGCGCAAGACGCGTGCGTATCGAACGACTGCTATCGCGAGACTGTGACATAACAATTATTTAAATATAAGTTATCATACAATATATCCTATAGACTGACAAATCATCTCCGTACGTAAAATGAATATATTAAAAACAAAAACCGATATAAAAAAAAAAAATCAGAGTTCTTGAATGAGGACATTTTAGCAATTCGTATCCAAGACAATATTTTTATAAAACACGAATATTTTTTTTAATAATTAAATAAGGATTATATAATTTAATTCGTTTTTATTATAAAAAAATAAATGTATATTGGTGCCAACTAGTTTTGTCATATTTTGAAATGGCTTCAATTTGTTTATTTGTTATTATTAAATTTAATAAATAAATAATCTGTAATAGACGTACCTACTAATTAAAAATAATTACAGTATTTGACTGATTTATGTAAATAAATAATATAATTAGGGATTTAAATCACTTATTATTTAGACTATTATAAGTTATCGAGTTATATCGTAAGTACATTAATTACATTTGTCACTTTATTCAACAGGCTATTATTTATTCATATGTAACCGTGCAGATTGTAGGTATCTAAGGTGTTTTTTTGTTATATCGATTTAAATTTCATAATTTTTTTTTCATATGTGGTTCAGCGTAAATAAAATTAACTAAATTATCAAATTCTCTTCAAGATTATTCAAATCATACTTTTATTAAACAAATTATAATAATTTTATGATAACGTGAGATCTTTAATACGGCGTGCAGAATAAAAATACACGAAATATAAAATTCGATATCGGTTAAAATATTATTCGGTCACCAACATAATTGTTATCGTATTGACAATATTTATTTATAAACTGCGATATGAAAACCAGTTTAAACCTTAAGGTGCGTCCACACCTAACAAACGTTTGGGTAAACATTGTTTGTCAAACGTTTGTCGAACATTTTTTAAATATTTGTCGAACGTTTGTCAAACATTTTATTAATGACCACAAACGTTTGTTCATAATTTAGTTGTTCGCTATATGATTGCTAACATTCGTGACTATGTATGATCTAGAACAAGTCGCATGCTGCATTAGCGCTGCTGCGTTTGTTATAATGCGTAAGAACATAACATCAAAAAAAAAAGTTTTTAAAAAAAGAAGGTGGTGGGAAAGACAACTTTTTCAACGAAGAAAGAATTACAGTGGTGAGAATTTCATTTTAGATTTACATGACGGTGATTTATTTAATAATTTTACCAGAATGTCAAGTACTGATTTTGAATTTTTAATTAATTTAATTGGCCCAAAAGTCATAAAAGAAAACACAAATTTTCGGGATAGTATTTCTGTATCGGTGCGTTTAGCAATAACTTTACGATTCTTATCTACTGGTGATTCATATCATTCTTTAATGTATACGTTCAAAGTATCAAAACAATTAATATCACAGATTGTACCTGAAGTATGCGAAGCATTAATAACTGGCCTCCACACTTATATAATGGTAAGAAAATACATTTATTATATAATATATTTATAAACAATATACTAAATATTATTCTACTTTATTTTTTTTAGATGCCATCAGATATAAATAGTTGGCTCAAAATTGCTTTCGATTTCGAAGAAAAATGGAACTTTCCTCATTGTATAGGCGCCCTTGATGGAAAACATATTTTATTACAAGCTCCATTTAACACCGGAACCGAGTTTTTTAACTATAAAGGCCACTTTAGTATTGTTTTAATGGCACTTGTTGACGCGAACTACTCGTTCACATACGTAAATGTTGGCTGTCAGGGACGTATTTCCGATGGCGGTGTATTGAAAAATACTGACTTATGGAATGGTTTGATAAATAAATCACTAAATCTACCTCAACCTATAAGTTTACCTGGTAGAGCTATTTCTATACCATACGTTATAGTGGCTGATGGTGCATTTGCACTAGGTGAGAATATATTAAAACCATATCCAGGACACCAAATGAAAGGAAGTAAAGAGAGAATTTTTAATTATCGATTAAGCAGAGCACGCAGGGTATCAGAAAATGCTTTTGGCATTATGAGTTCTATATTTAGAGTACTTAGAAAACCTATGTTACTAAGTCCAGATAGAGCAACATCAGTTACTCTTGCATGTGTTTACTTACACAATTTTCTTCGCGCTAGTAAAACATCTAAAAACTCTTATACACCACAAGGAAGTCTTGACGTTGATAATGAATCAGGAGAAATTATACCTGGATCATGGAGAACACATTCAAAAAGTACATCATATTTACCTCTCTCACGTATTGGACGCAAGTCGGGAAGAGATCCAAAAGCTATAAGAGACGAATTTGCGACATATTTTACAAGTGAACAGGGAAGTATTCCTTGGCAAGATGAATACGCATAATTATAAAAATTAAATGTATAAGGTAGTTTTAGTAAATAACATATTTCTAATTGTTGAAGTACCACTTTATTAAATTAATTTTTCTTTTAATAATTATTTTATAGTTTTATGATTATATAATATTGTAAAATAAATCGCCAACTTGCGCGTGAATATACATATATATCTTAAAAATAAATTATAATTTACTATATTATAATTCTATAAATATAATAATATATCACGTAGAAAAATGAATATCAAATTAATATAACTTTTTAAAATTAAACAACATACTTTAATAAAATTGAACGTAATCTTGCATATTGAAGTCTTGTATTTGTGAAGATTCTCTTGCCTGTTGTGTAACTGTAGTAGTCGATGGTTTTTGTAATGGTGCATTCAATTGTAATGGCTGAGGCAGCGAAGAATCGTGTGTGTATTGATCCATTTCGGCTTTAAATAACAGGTTGTCTATTTGATTTTTCAGTAAACATACAGTTATTGGATTTTTAATTTTCCTTAATCTAAATTCAACTGATTCCCCATAAACTTTTAACTCGTCCCTTTGTTGGTTTTCTTGTATTTTCGAATAACAAGATTTCATAATTGCATATGCTTCTTTCGTTTGATCATCATCTTCATAATTTCTTTTTGAAATTTTCGGGCGTTTAGGCGATAAAAAAAGTTTCTTTTTTTTTTTATCGAAATGTGGTACACTTTGCTCAACATTTTCGGAAGGATTTTCAATTTCGACAGAATTCTGTTCACTGACACTATCCTCATTACCCGATCCTGTTTCAAGTAAATCGGAATCAAATAAATTGCTTTCACCATCTTCACTGGTATTAGATCGCGTAATTCTCGGAGTATTTTTCTTAGCTAAAAAGTGGAAATATTTATAAGCGTACCAAGGTGTTTTTACATCATCGCTAGACATTCCAGATTTTAAAACCAAAGACTTTTTTTCTCTACGATACTGAGTTAAAAGAGATTCAATTTTTTTTCTTACCTCTTGTTCCTCAAAGTTAAGTTTGTTAGCAATATCAATAAATGCATCTTTACGTTTTATCTTATTTTTATAATCGCAAGATTTCGAGTCCCATAAGCAACTGGCATTCTCATATAATTCAATTAAATGAATTATTTTTTCTTTGGACCACTTATCACTCATTTTGTGACTCGCTAGTCGGTATATTATTGAACACTATACAATATAAACAACACTATGAATAAAAAAAAGCTACCCGTGTGTGGTATACTGGTGTCACGCGAAAGACTGATTAGGTGTAGACGCAGCTTATTCGTTTAGTAAATAAGACAAAATATTTATTTATAAATGCGATATTATCGCATTATCTCCATATAGTCTGGAATAGTAATACACATCATAATATTTATATTTTGTGTATATAAATAGTTATATTTCAAAAATAAAACGAAAGCAAACATATATATTGTGGTATATTGTAATATAATATATATATTGTAGTCTGTCACATATTGATACTTCATGATAATAATATCATAATAATTAATAATTAAATAAATATATCGGTATACAAGTATAAACATACATGCAAAATGTTCGCTTAGTGAGCGAACATTTTTGTTTAGATTATTGACAAACAAATTAGTTTGGAAACACGTCTACATCAGACAAACGTTCGAAAAACATTCGACAAACGTTTGTCAAGAAATTGTTGGTGTTCGGCGAACGTTCGACGAATGTTTTTTAATTGTTTGTTAGGTGTGGACGCACCTTTAGGTGCGGTACAGCTGCAGTCGTGCGCGGGGTGGTGGTATGAACATTGTTCTCGAACGCTGCCGCTATACTTAGCAGAGCAGCACATGACGACTGTAAATTTATGATTTTTTAACCAAAAACATGCTTTCGTACTTCCCATTTTCCTCAGCTCTCGTTAGTCGTAGAAACATATTTTAAACACCAAAATAAACTTGAGTAGTTCCTCTAGAGCAGGGGTCTCAAACTCAAATTACCTACGGGCCATATATATTTACTTCACAGGTTTGCGGGCCAAACACTTTTTTTTACTCAGTTTAATAATAAATCTAAAATAAACAAAATAAATTAAGGAAAGATGTAATTATTTTATTGATTATAATTCTAACAAAGATGTACATTGTACAGTGTCTTGATTTTTTGTTTAGTAGTAATAATAGTTTCTTTTTATTTTCGAGCTGCACTTGATACTTGACATCTCTTATTTTGTACCAAACTGTCTATATTTGCACAAGAACTTCTGGATGCCAAATGTAGAACAGATTGCAATTTTAAATTGGAAATTTGATTGCGGCTTTTTGATTTATTCAACTTCATGAGGGAAAATAATTGTTCACATACATACGTGCTACCAAACATGGATAATATGTAACAAAAATGTTTTTGCAGTTTTGGATAATTGTTTTCAAGGTATTTAAACAATTCAGGAATTCCAACAGTTTCAAATTTTGTTTTTAAATTAGTATTACATTGCAAATCTATTAATTCTAGTTGGAGATCTTCCCTTACATTTTCAACATTTATGGAAAATGGCTCACTAAAAAGTAAAAAATCGTCTTTATACTTTTGGAAATCTACAAATCTACACTGAAATTCGTCTTTTAGTAATAAAATATGTGAAATAAATTTTTTTCCATCATTGTTTTCTGTAGATACCTGTTTTAATGTAGGAAAGTGTACCAAATTATTTGATACAAGTTGAGTTTCCCATAATTTAAGTTTCATAGTAAATGATTGAATCGAATCGCACATATTTGTGATAACTTTATTTTTTCCTTGTAATTGTACGTTAAGAACATTTAGGTGTGTAGTAATATCAACAAGGAAAGCTAAATCTTTAATCCAATCAATATTATTCAGTTTCGAAACAATTTTATTTTTAGATATCATAAAACAATTAATTTCTTTTAATAAATTGAAAAATCTTTGTAGCACTGCTCCACGACTAAGCCATCTCACTTCACTATGATATATCAAACAACCATACTGAGCATCCATTTCCTCAAGTAGTGCACTAAATTGTCTATTATTCAATGCATGAGATCTAATCCAATTAACAGTTTTAATGACTATATTCATAACATGTTCCATTTTCAATTTTTTCGAACATAAGGATTCTTGGTGAATGATGCAGTGAAAACTTTTCAATTCTACACCATAAGTCAAGGCTTTTGATTTTAGTCTAGAAACCAATCCCGCTTTTACACCTAACATTGCGGGAGCACCATCAGTAGTTATACTTGAAAATGTTTTCCAATCTACTTCTAATTCATTAAGACATTTCTCCACACAATTATATAAATCACTTCCTGTTGTAGTGTCAGTCATAGGAATTAAATCTAAGAGCTCTTCTGTTACATCAAAATTATCAAAAACTCCACGGATAAAAATAGCCAACTGTGCTGTATTTGTAATATCGGTACTTTCATCAATAGCAATAGAAAAATTTAAAAAATTCTTACTTTTTTCATGTAATTGTTGTTTAACATTACTTGCCATTTCTTCAATTCTTTGAGCAATAGTATTTCCACTTAAACTTATATTTAAAAATGCTTGTTTTTTTTCGGGACATATAACTTCCACCGCACTAACAATACACTCTTTAATGAACTCGCCATCACTAAACGGTTTTGAAGCACGAGCAATTTTTTCTGCTATGATATAACTACATTTAACTGATTCGATATTTTCTTTTCTTATATTATCAAACAATTTTGTTTGATGTAAAAGACTTTTTTTTAATTCTTTAAATTTTTCTTCACGTAACTTTCCAACAAATTTATCGTAAATCTTACCATGATTAGTGTCGTAATGTCTTTTAATGTTATACTCTTTGATGACTGATACACTTTGTTTACATATTAAACATATAGGAACAGAATTACAACTGGTAAAAAAATATGCATAGCCCCATTTTTCTTGAAAAATACGTCCTTCTTGACCGATTTTACGTTTAACACTTGACATTTTATTGAACGAGTAGCGCACACAAACTACATTCACGAACTGAGTATAATAAGAACCCGTACCTACACGTAATACACGTTAAATAATAACACTTATCTTAATAGATTAATTTTATCGCATTGTGCTTATCATGATCGAATTAAATTATTTTGGGAAATTCCTATTACGAATGTATAAAACAAAAAAATCAAACAATTTTTGAAGAAATAAATATTTATTGCGGGCCACATCAAAAGGGGTTGCGGGCCGCATGTGGCCCGCGGGCCGCGTGTTTGAGACCACTGCTCTAGAGGACTGCGTTCCACTTTTTTGATATCTTTTTTTTCTATTTTATAATATGATTTTTTAAAAATGTTAAAAATTTTGAAAATTTCAAATGCAAATATCTCTGGTTTAAAAAAAAAATTCAAAAATCTGGAACGAGATCATCTAGAGGAACTTCTCAAGTTTATTTTGGTGTATAAATCATGTTTCTACGACTATTGAGAGCTGAGGAAAATGGGAAGTACGAAAGCATGTTTTTACGGTCGATTTTTCGCTACCAGAACGACCTCTTAACCGAACTAAGAGACAATGGTATATTTGTTTTTGGAACTTTAAGATTAAATCGTGTCAAAAATATTCAATTATATTTAGTAGCGGGAAAATTATTACCACGTGGTGTATCTTCAGTCGCTACATCGAATGACAATATTTCAGTTGTACGTTGGGTCGACAATAAAGAAGTACATACAATTTCAACGTATGCTGGAGCTCTTCCTGAAGATGAAACTAAACGTTTTGATCGTAAAACAAAACAATTTATACAAGTTTCTCGACCATTTTCAGTTTAGCAATATAATATGTTCATGGGCGGAGTAGATATGATGGACCGTATGATTTCACATTATGCACATTTATTTAAAAATAAAAAATGGTACCATCGTATTTTTTTCATTTCCTAAATGTATCAATCGTTAACGCATGGATCATATATAAAAAGAAAACAAATAATAATATGTCACTACTAAACTTTAAAGCAGAAATCGCTACATCTTTAATTGCATTTAATAAGACTACATCAAAAAAACGAGGAAGACCAGGAGCTATAGATGAAAATATACCACTAAAAAAACGGATTGTTACCAAGACTTCAAACGTAATAAGGTACCTAATATAAAATATTTTTTACAACTTAAATTTTATTTAGTTAAAATAATTATGGTTTATAGATATGATGGATCTAACCACTACCCAAAAAAAGTGTCAACTAACCATCCACTAAGATGTCATGATGCTGACTGCAAAAGACGTACCCGTTATATTTGTTATAAATGCCAAGAACCTGTGTGTCCAGAATGTATGGAACATTTTCATACAAAAAAAATAATTCAATTTTTTTAACAAGTTGACTGCCACTCGCTGTGTTTGTCCCGTGTGATGTTGTATTTTTAGACAGATGTTAACATGGGCCATGGGTTTTTTTTTCATATTTCTTATAATTTTTTTATCGTAATTGTTTATTTAAATCATTTTAATAATATTTAAAAAAAAAATAAACCGATTTGGAGTGAGTATCATATATGGTACTCAATGCCTTTTGTATCATATTATTCAGTTTTCCGTTTATTTTCATTCGATTCATCGTCGAGTTGTGACGTTATTTATTAGTTTTGTACAATGAACGAAAACGAAATTGTTCAAGCTCTTTGGTCATCAGATGAGTTATCTGAATTTGATGATAGTGATGCAGATCCTGACTTTGCTTTGGTAAATATTGCCTAATTTATAATATTTTTTGTATATCGTTTTAAGTGTACAAACGTCAATCGTTTTATCATAAATATGTAGATAATGCATAACTTTTATCGTGTATGACCTTACTAATAATAGTAAATAATTTAATATAAAATATATATTACCTATTTCATTTATATAGTATAGGATTCTGATACTGATGATGATATTATTCCTTCGAATAACTCACATGAAAATTATGATGCTTCTACTTTAAGTTCGTCTGGTTGGGGTCCTATAAACAGTAATGCTTCTAGTCCAGTGTTCAATTCTGAGTCTTTTGGAATCAACCCAGACATTCTCGAAACACTTAATGATGGTACACCATATGACTTATTTTCTTTATTTATTGATGACGAAGTCTTAAATTTATTAGTTATTGAAACTAACAGATATGCTCGTGATTTACTTTCAACTCCTCGTGGTCCAAAATCTAGACTCAATAAATGGGTTGATGTTGACACAGTTGAAATTAAGAGATTTTTGGGAATAGTTATGTGGATGAGGTTAAATCCACTACCAACTTTGGCAAGTTATTGGAGCAAAAATGAAATGTATCAAACACATATTCCTAAGTATATGACCAGAAACAGATTCGAGTTGCTTTTGAGAACTTTTCATTGTTCAAACAATCAAATATGTCCTAGAGGTGACAGATTGTATAAAGTTCGTGGTTTGGTTGATATGCTAGTGAGCAAATATAAAGTATGCAACATACCAGGGGAAAATTTGTGTATTGACGAATCGGTGATTCCATTTGTTGGACGTTTGTCGTTCCGTCAATACATAAAAAATTAAAGGCATTGATACGGCATAAAAATATTTAAATTATGTATAAATGATGGGTATACTATTGGATTTAAAATATATGCTGGTCAAGAAGCTATCCCGGGAGTGGCAGTTTCAACGAAAATTGTAATGGAGTTAGCTGCAGATTATTTAGATGAGGGTAGAACCATGTTTACAGACAACTGGTACACATCAGTCAGTTTAGCAAATGAACTTTTAAGCCGATCAACAAATCTTGTAGGTACATTACGTTCTAACAGGAAGTTTAACCCAAAAGACGTAATAAACGCTAAATTAAAGAAAGGTGAAATAAAATCAAGCCAAAATGAAAATAATACCGTGATTATGAAGTGGAAGGACAAACGCGATGTACTTATGTTGTCAAAAAAACACAAAGACAATTTAATAGAAACAACTAATAAACGTGCTCAAAAATTATTCAAACCAAAAATGGTAATGGATTATAATAAGGCAAAAGGTTTTGTCGATATTTCTGATTTGAGAAATTCTTACCACTCACCACTTCGTCGATCATTAAAATGGTATAGAAAAATTGCATTCGAAATTTTACTAAATACAAGTTTATTAAATGCATTGACATTATTTAATACTGTGACTGGTTATAAAATGGGTGTGACAGAATTTAGAGAAAATATAGTTCAAGCTTTACTAATGAAAACAACCAACATACCAATGATATCCAAACCAACTGAAGGAGAAATTCATAAGATTGTTAATTCTAATCGTGGTAGGTGTTCAAATTGTTATTTCGAAATGGTTCAACAAGGTGGAAGGGAACACGCACAAAAAATTACACGTAAAGTACAAACGAAGTGTCCAGGCTGTTCTAAACATCTCTGTTTGGATTGTTTTTTCAAATTGCATTCAACAAAAAAAATATAATTTATAATTATATATTATATAATAATAATAATAATAATATTTATAATATATTTATGTTTGATTTTATTGATATTTTAACTAAAAAAAGCTTAAAGTGTATAATATGAATACAAGTTATATAACTTTTTTTTAAATATATTTATGTTTGATTTATTAATATTTTAACTGAAAAAGTTTTAAGTGTATACTGTAGTATAATATTAATACGAGTTGTATAATTTTTTTTTTCTTTTGGAGTACAAAGCTTCTAGCAGTTTTTTTTCTAGCATTACCCATAACTTTATACTCCGGTCCCATAAACAAAAATATATTAAAAATCAAGAGTTTGATGAAGACTCTTTGGAAAGAAAAAATGTTCGGCGTTATAATAATAAAACCAATATTTATCCAAATCTTCCGCTTGAAATGGTTTAAAACCGTCAAAATTAAAAAATAAAAAAATAATTGTACCCATTTTTATTTAAAAATATTTTTATCATATGTATTAATGTATTAATTAATATATTAAAATATTTAGTTTGTATAAAAATTAATTTTATATGTAACTATAAATATTGTTACAGATTGTTTTTTTGTATTACAACGCAAAATAAATACGTAAAATGTTAATTGCATAATGTTATGTATTATATTTCATTTTATTATTGTACACATAACTATGCACTTTTTACATAGATAATTTCATGTGTCATATAATATTATAGTACGTCAGTTATCCATTATCTATATGAACGCTAGCATTAATTTAAGTTATCAGTTTTAATAAATTGTCATTAATCAAAATGTTGTGTTTTAATTAATTATTATGTATCAATAAATGTGTTCTGTACATTTGTAAGTACCTACATAATTTAATTTTAATTTATATACATTATATGAACAATGAAAATGTTTAGTTTATATAGATTGTTTTTTTTTACATAAGGTACTGCAATTGCAATAATATAAATAATTATAGTATTACAGTAGGTATTTATTTAATAAATATTATGTACAACAATCAACTTCATATTTTATGTAGGTATTATGTTTAAAATTAAAATAAGTAAATACATCAATATTTACTAATTAGAACTATTTAAAATGTTACTAATATTTATTTAGAAGATTAAATTATCGTACAAAAATTGCTTCATGTCACTTCCCACACAGCATTTAGGTGCTGATTATATTTTTAAAATATTGTCTCGTCATAAACACGAAAATATTCTGACCAATTTATTTTAAAAATATTTTCTAAAAGTTTCAATGGAAATATTTTAAGTAATTTATCTTAGAAATATTTACTCATAGTTTCCTCTGAAATATTTTTAGTATTTTATTTTAGAAATATTTTTTTATCATTCTGACAGAGATATTATTTTTATTTTTTAATAGTTGCATGGCCGTTTTTAACGTTCCCGTTTTAAGTGCTCTATTAGTCCCCGTATAATATAATATGTCCCTAGAAATTATTATCCACCCCCCCCACTTTAAAATTCCTGCAAGAATGCCAATGATACCATTTATAATATATATGCTTGGTGCAGGTTAGGTTTTCGTATTTTCAATTTTTTTTGGGTGGAGGGGGTCCAATAATTCCGAATGATATAATTTGTATAAATGTATAATGCATTATATATTTATATATTATGCATTATACATTAATATTTACATAGTTATACAGTGCTCAACTTATTATTGATGGTGGTTACAGCAGGGGGGCAGAGTACCTCAACTACAATTGTTCAGAGATTTTAGCGTAGGTACCCCTATTATTATTTTTAAGGGGGACCCTCAGAAAAAGAAAAATAGCTGCCTACTATAATATGTACCTATTATAGGTATAAGCGAAAACGTCGTAAGTCCCAAAAAAATAAAAAATGAGGTTATAAACAAAAAATTATTGTGAAATTCGGCTTGTGTAGATGAATATGCCGTATGTCTGAAATATTACTCCAAACATATAATACAATCAATAATCAAATAACTTAAACGCCGTAAACCGTAGAAAAATGCATGGTTACTAGGTAATAACGCCGTAAAATCACCATACTAAGCATTAACGCAGTAAGTAATATTGAAGATACGGCATTTTATCTTGGTACATAGTACAAATTTTAATTGGCGGCATTTTGGCTTAGTAACACGGACCGGTTTACGTATCGCAAAGCAAGTCGACTATCGGAACATTTTATCTATAATAAACTTATTCGATATTTAATTATTTTTCTGCGGTGGAGTTTAGTTTACATTGTATCGTTGCCACGTTCAAATGTAATAATTTTTAAATTTTTAAAATGAATAATGAAAATGATGAACCTTTTTTTTACGATCCAAATCTTCTGGTTGTACCTGCCTCACCAAGTAAGCATCGGTTATAATTATGTTTTTTAATATTTCAAAACAAACTTTCAGAAATATATCATCTTCCTTAATACAATTACAGATTCAACTGAAACATTAGATGACCTTGATGAAATAATTGGTATTGCAGCGTTGCCCATGCACTTTGATGACGGATTCGTAATTGAAAATTTCGATCCAGCTCACGACAATACATCAACTTCGAACAATTCCGAAAATGAGTCCTATACCAAACGTGGCCAAATAAGAAAACGTAAGAAATATAACACGTCTCCTAAAACTCGTAAAGAAAAAAAAATAGAGCTTATGAAATATAAACATACTATTTTACCTGGGTGTGAACATGATAAATGTAGAAACAAATGTACACAAAAAATAACGGAAAATCGCAGAATAGAAATAAATAAACAGTATTGGGAAATGAATTGGTCGGAAAGAAAATCTTATATTTTAAATACTTGCGAACGTTTTGACGTAAAATTACATAAAAATAATGAAAATTGTAAAAGACTAAATAGTTTGAAATTATTTTTATCTGATGAATTTGATGTGCGAATGCAAGTTTGTAAGCCTTTTTTTTTAACTACTTTAGGATTTAAGAAGACTAATGATCGTGTGCTTAATGTTCTTGTTTCAACCCCCAAAGGTCAAATTACACCAACTTCTGATAAACGGGGTAAACATCCAGCAATTAATAAATTTAAATATGAAACCTTAGTTATGGATCACATTGAATCATTTAATCCAACAATTTCACATTATCGCCGTGAACACGCGCCAAACATTCGTTATTTACCGAGTGATGTCACTATAACTTTTATGCACCAACATTTTATAGAAAAGTTCCCTGAATTAGACCGTAATTATATTTCGTATGAATATTATCGATGCAAGGTAAAAGAAAAAAATATTTCATTCGCGCAGTTAGGTCATGAAGAATGTGAACTTTGCGAAAGCTTTAATATTCAAGAACACAAAACTCAAATTTTGCCCGAATGTGATGTTTGTACAATTTATACAACTCATATAAACAAAACTAAAAAAGCTAGAGATTTATACAAAAAACAAGCAGACATGGGATTCGACGAAAAAAATATTTATTTGTCCGTTGACTTACAGGAGGTAATTATGTTACCTCGTGTCGATTCTTTTAAAAATGTTATATTCACAGAACGAATTGTTGCGTATCATGAAAGTTTCGTACCTTTGGGGAAAAAATCTAAATTATTTCCATTCGCTTGTATTTGGCACGAAGGCATTAATGGTCGCAATAATTGCGCAAAAATTGATAAGTACATTTTATGCGTTTCTATTAAGTAACCGAGATGCAAATACAGTGACGATTTGGCTTGACAATTGTAGCAGCCAAAATAAAAATTGGTGCTTATTTAGTTTTCTTATTTACATAATAAATTCCGAAGAAATCTGTGCTAATGAAATAATTTTAAATTATTTTGAGCCGGGCCATACTTTTATGTCAGCGGATCACTTTCACCATCAGGTCGAGCTGTCACTGAAACACCAAAAGAAAACGTATGACTTTGATGATTTTGCCATTGCTATTGGCAACGCAAATAAATCTAAAGTTGTTGTTAAAAAAATGGAACACTCGGACTTTTTTTTATGGAAGGATTATAAAGCTCAGCAAAAATTGATCAAATCAACAAATCGTGTTTTACTCTAAGATGTAGTATCTGTTCAAGTTAAACGTGGGAAATTTATATTGTTCACTAAAAACGATTACGATGAAGAATATTCAGAATTAGACTTTTTAAGAAAAAATGTTATGAAAATCAATGGAATGCCGCATCCAACCTCATTAACGAAACCACAAGGGGTTTTACAAGAAAAACGCGATAGTATCTTACAAAATCTGTCTCAAGTTCTCCCAGCCAACAGAAAAATTTTTTGGGAAAATATTCCAACATGCTAATTATTATAAAAATTATGTATTATAAAGTATTTTTTTTTATTTATAAATTGACTTAAAAATAATATTGTTGTTTTGTGAATTCTTTAAAATTAAAATGTATAAATAATTTTATCATATCAGAAATTGTTAATTACGAGTTACGGCATTCTTGCTTTTGAATAGTGTAGCAAAAGTTTATACCAATACTAAGGTACAACGAGTAAAGTAAAATATCTTGTTAATTATTAATTTAATCATATTTATTATTGTTTCATTGCATTCGTTGGGTAAAATTACATAAGAAACCATATATCATATTTAAATAATTAGAATGTACAAGGTGTTATGATTTTATGAAAATACAAAATACAAAAACGCGTTTTTCTCAAAATCGTTTTTCGGTGACCTACGGCGTTTTCGCTTATGACGGCAGTATAGGTCCTATAGTAATAATTTATTGAAGAATGGTGGAGTCATCAAATTTATTTCTTGCGTAAGTTTTCGAGCGTTCGGCCGCGTCCGCCGAGTTCGTTAGCTACCTAATTTTAAACTGTTTTTCATAATTCATAAAAATATTTTGTTCAATGGTTAAAACTGTGTCCACAAGAAACCTACATAAATCGAGGTCTGCAAATATGTTAGAATTTTTAGTTAGATCTAAGAAATCATATTATATTTTAATTTATAGCCATCCTGCCAGGCGTTGCCCATGAAACTAGATTGTGATTATTATGCGTATGCCCGTAGAGGTTTTGGTTACATTTTTTAGTGAAGCGAATAAATATGTATCCCTCCCTCTCATAACAAAAATTAAACAGTAGGCACTAGGCACAAATGGAATTTAAAAACATAAAAATAATTATAATTATATATATAATAATACATAATATACGACATTATGACAATATAACAACTGATTATTTGTTTTGTTGTTGAACTACGTGGCACAGCCGTGGCTGTGGGCAGACTATATTACTATAAATATAATACCAAATACCACATCTATTTTTAGTATACAGAGGCGATGAAAAACAAGTCTCTCGATGATCATTACGCATGCCCCTGTGCCCTGTGGCCCTGTAATAATTATTATTTCGTGGATTTCTTATCGGTTTATCGATATTTTTGGTAATATATACCACCTACATGGAATGAAATACAATAATTTAATAAATAATAATTCATAGTAAAGTAATAATATAATAAACTAGGTAATATGATCATGCAGTAAGTTTATTAGGTATATTATCATGATTCATGATTAAAGTGAAATAAAGAAGAATTTTTTCTCAAATAAAATCATAAATACGTTAAACATTATTAGCAAATATATTAATATAAAATGTAGGAAATTTATGAAAAGTGAGTTGGTAATTCTGTTTTGGTCGTTGCCTCGTTGGTATGACGGAACGTTCCGTACGTATTTCGGTCCGCTCTGTACTGCATTGCCGCGATTCTCGATTTACTTACGTAGTACGTACTATTTATTATAGTACTAGTAATACTACTTATTATTATTAAGTTACGTACTACTGAATTTAATTTACACGCGTATGCTATTTGCTGCATCGTTAATCGTTATTCGTTGGACACGCCGACACGGAGACCAACACATAGGTACTGGATAAATGTGGACCGTGGAGTAATCGCCTACGCCCCGGCCATTTGTGCAGAAAGGTTTGTTTTTATTCAATAACTATTATTTTTATATTATTGTATGTATTCAAGCTGTGTACAACGTAAATCCAGCGAGTGCTTGCGAATTATATTTTGACCATGCTGTTCCGATGTAACGAAGTATAAGCTGTTTTGCTTTTCGCCGCACTCGCTGGATTTATTACGTTGGACACACTGCGTTATACCCGCGTGATTGCCATTTGCCATCCTTTTGTTCTTTTGTTATCGGGACAATTATCTCACTATTTTTATGATTTATTAGCCTTCTTAATACCTATTTATAAATACATAAGTATTTAAGGCCGTTCGGTATTTATCAATATTATTATTTTTCAATATATTTGTTGTATGCCTAGCGCAATAATTTTTGTTGTAAAAATCATTCACTTTATTAGCTAGCTGGTAACCTAGCTCTGTCCTCACACTGCGAGTCACAGCGTAATTTGTAGGAGCTGTCTCGAAAATAAACAATTATTATATATGATTAAGCTCTTTAATAAAATAAAATAAAATACAATCTTGTATTCTAGTTATAAATCTAGTTAAGAGGCCGTCGTGGTAAAAGTGTTACGTATACAACGCTCAAGAGATGGCGTTGAATTCCATCTCGCCGCCGTCGCGGTAGGCCGTAACCACGCCCATCGTGTACGCGACGGGGTCCGCGTGTTGTAATCGCGGGAGAGGTACATTATTATTTCACGGACGGTCGTGCTGAACGTTTCGCATCAAACGTCATTTACAGGCCGTTACGTAAATTGTCGCCCGTGAATTCTATACGGTGCGCTGGCTCGCTACTAGCTCGCAAGTCGCAAACCTATTTTTTAATTAAAGCTCCTGTTTGCTTAAAAATATTAACCAATAAATTAAGCCTACAAATTATTATACACCAGAACTCGATTTATATTTTTAACCCAATTACTTTTTAAAATACATGTGAAATAATAATTTCATTACGATTAAATAGATTTTTTAGCAATAGTGTTGCGTATTTTACGTTGTAACTCATAAGTGACATGAAACAATTTTTGTTCGATAATTTAATCTCCTAAATAAATATTAGCAACATTTTAAATAGTTTTGATTAATAAATATTGGTGTATTTACTTATTTTAATTTTAAACATATAATACCTACATAAAATTAGTATAAAAAATGTTATAATCAGGGCTGTGAATTTATTGTTTTAAAAATCATAAAAAATAAATTTCAAAAATTTTATTGACATTTATAGAAAATAACCTAAAAAGTTGGTAACTGAGTATATCAGTACACAACTCAAAACAAATCAAAATTTTTTGAAATTTTTTTCATGTATAGAAAATTCTAATATTAAAACATTTCAGTGAAAATAACCCTCATAAAAACTTAATGTGACTTTTTTGTAAACATTTTTTTTTTTTTTTTGATAAAGGTATAGACAAACTGATGAGGAATCTTGTATTACATTTTTAAATCGGAGATTTAAAAAGAAATATTTTTATGAATTTATAACTCAAAATAATTTGCAAATTGTTTTCATTTTTACGTATTTTGTTAATATTTTAATTTTTAACTTTAAATGCTTATAAAAAAAAAAGTGACTGGATTTTTATACTATAACAAATCAATATATTTTGAAAATTTTTTCATGTATAGAAAAGGCTAGTATAAACATAAACATTTAGTGAACATTTCATATGTTTACGATCATTTGTTTTAGACTTACACCAAAAACCAAAATCGATTTTATCAAAAATCGATTTTGCGTAAAAATTCTCGTTTTTTCTTAATTTTTATTTTGTTTTTTTGGGCGCTTTTAAAAACTATATTGGGAAATTAAAATTTTGACCTCCCAAAAAAAAAAAATATAGGTATATAAAAAAAACACATCATTGTAAAACCAATACATTAAATTCTTGCTCCGCTCAAAATCTAAAATTTTAAAAATTTAAATGTTCGCAATCAACTTTTATCAAGTATAGTAATTGATAAATATACATTTGGTTTACATTCCAAGTGTCTAAGGTTATTCGTTTTTCAAATCAAGTGAATATATCTAATGTCGTAAAAATTTCAACTTCAAACGCTCATAAAAATTTAATTTGACTTTCCGGTTATGATGGAGATAATTTGTCAGTCTAGGATTATATTATATTATTAGCTATATTTAAATTGTAATATATTGACATATCGTTATTATTTTACGCAATTTCGTAAAATATTTAATTTCATACGCTCGTACATTTTTTTCTACATTGTCGCTGGAGTTTTTTTTTTACAGTGATTTGAAGAAAATGTTATAGAGAACCTTGTATTGGGTTTTAGATATAATTCACTAAAACATTATGAATTTTCAACTTAAAAATATCTTGCAAATTTTCGCGATTTTGACATATTATTTAGTAAACATTTGAACTTTTAATGCTTAGCTTATAAACAACAATTGTGACTAACAATTTTTGAATTTTTTTTTTACTACGCTAAGTGCAACTTATTATAAACCTTGTATTAAATCTATTTTAAAAATTTTTTGAAATTCCAAATTTTTTTTATTGGCATTTCAAACAATAAAACTTAGATATAGGTACATCGAAAATTTCAATTGTCAATAAATAGCTTAAAAAAGTCAAAATATTTAGACTTGGTGAAAATTTCAAGTATTTAAAATGATTTTTTTGTGTTACAGCAAAATAAAAAAATCGATATTTTCGAAAATTGATTATGCTTAAAAATTCCCGTTTTTCCGTTCCTTTTTTAGGTTTTTATTAGACGTTTTTGAAACTACTGGAAATTTTAACTCACCAAAGTATCATTTAGATTCATTTTCCATTTCAAAGAGGGGCTGAAGTTAAAAATTAAAGCATTATTTCTACTCCTTCAAAACGTGATGACATAGACGAAAACAAGTTGGTGCATTGGGAAGGTCAAAATTAAAAATTCCTTGTAATTTTCTAAAGAGCAGGGAAAAACAGACATTTTCACGCAAAATCGGTTTTTGACAAAATCAC
The DNA here is from genome assembly GCF_020882245.1 of Rhopalosiphum padi. Taxonomy (NCBI): domain Eukaryota; kingdom Metazoa; phylum Arthropoda; class Insecta; order Hemiptera; family Aphididae; genus Rhopalosiphum; species Rhopalosiphum padi. The sequence continues at coordinate 78,005,342 of NC_083599.1, forward strand.
AAAATCAATTTTGGTTTTTGGTGTAACTCTAAAACAAATGCCCGTAGATACAAGGAATTTTAACTGTTTGTTTGTTTTATATTATAGAATTTTCTAAGCACGATAACATTTTTAAAATACTTAAATTATTTTTTAACTATTTACTTTTTAAGTTTCCAATTTTTTTAGTTTTTTTTTCTATGAATGTCAATTAAATGTTATTTGTTGGGTAATAAAAACTTAAAAATTAAGGACGAGGCGCCTTATATAAATTATAATAATTGAAAAATATTAATAATACATTTTATACATAGTCAGTAATCACATTTTTTTTTATAAGCATTTAAAGTTCGAATTTTGACAAAATATAAAACACAAACAAATGAAGAAAATGTGCAAATTATTTTGTTAAAAATTCATAAAAATTTTTCTTTTTAAATATAAAATTTAAAAATTTAATACAAGATTCCTCGTAAGTTTGTCTAATTTTAAAAAAAAATTATCTCTACCAGAAACTAAATTAGAATTTTTATGATTGTTTGAATAGTTCAAATTTTTACAACATTGGTATTCACTCGATTTATCATGTACCTAGCGATTTTCTTATTTTGTTGTAATTAAAAAAACAAATAACTGTATCTAGATATTTTAAATAATTTACACTATATGTCTATTTTATCAATTGCTATACTTGATAAAATTTTCAAAACATTTTCACTCTTTCTGAGCTCTTTACGGACATTTTCAATTTTTTCAATTTTTTATTCCATAGTTATTAATAAATTAGTTATTAAATTTGTTGGGTCAAGAAGCGTGAAAATTTAATTCAAGGCTCATGTAGATAAATCTTTACAATAGCATTTGAAAAATATTAAAAATAAATGGGTACAATTTTTTTTATAAGCATTTTAAGTTTGAATTTTGAAAAAATTTGTCAAATTTTAAATTATTTTGTAGTTAAAAATATATATTATAATATATCAAGGTTGACTCTCCGTCTTCGATAAGATTGGTTTTTCTTATACAATGATATCATTGAATTCAAATTTAACACAATAATCCAGTAAGTATATAGTGACTCACTTGTAACCTACTGTAAAGCAGATCGACACCCACTTGCCTACCTTTTTTTACTTATACAGTTATACTAATTTAAATTTATAAAATTTCGTCTTGAATGTTAATACGCTAATTTTATAGAACAATTGTTTATAATTGAAAAAAAAAATTGTTTAAATCGTACGTTTTCTAGCTGATTTGTGAAAATTTTACGATATAGTATTATGTCGTAGTTCCATTTTGCGTAAAATACGATAGTAAATAAAATTACGAATTATAACATCGAAAAATAAAATAATATTATTTATTGACAAAATTATTATTTTTGTATTGACGTACTTGGCTATTTATAACCAGTGCGCGGCTGCGATAAATAACCAGTTTTGACCTATGGTGCGGTACGGCTGCATATGCAAGCGGGGTGGTGGAAGAAGTACTATTTCAGAACGCTGCCGCTGTAATCGCTTTAGCAGCACATGACGACGGCAAATTCGTAATTTTTTTGCCAAAAACATGCTTTCGTACTTCCAATAGTACTCAGGCCTCGTTGATCGTAGAAACATGATTTTGATATCAAAATAATCACGAGAAGTTGTACTAAATATTCTTGGAACAGATTTTCGATATCTAAATTTGCCGATTTTATATGATTTTTTAAAAAAAAGAAAAATTTTAAAATTCTGTTCCAAGAATATTTAGTACAACTTCTCGTGATTATTTTGATACCAAAATCATGTTTCTACGATCAACGAGGCCTGAGTACTATTGGAAGTACGAAAGCATGTTTTTCGGTCGATTTTTTTCTACTGCGACGGCCTCTTAATATAGATATATTAGGTACCTCATATCTTTTAGGTATTAAAAAAAAATGTACTTTTCAATAATTTAATTTAATTTAATTTTCTAAACGATTAACAGAATAATATTTAATAGTTATACTTATAATAATTCTGTAAAAATGTATACTATTATTAACGAGATGTCGATATATCATTAATATTAGATATCAGATATTTTTATATACACAAACAATATCTTTTGGTACTTTATAGTTTATTATATTATATGTAAAGAACTTCTGATACCCATCACATGTTTTCTTAGCTTTTTCTTTAGTTTTCATTTTTATAGACTTACACACTCAATATTAATAATAATAATAATAATCATAATATAATTCATGTTTCATAATAAAGTTTGTTTTTTGGCTTACAGGTGTAACAAAAAATAAAAAAAATAGTCAATTATTGTTAGGAATTATTTAATATCTATTTTATTTTCCATAATGACGAGCACTAGAACTAAACAAAGGAAAATAATGGAAGAACTTGATTCTTACAATTTTGATAATTTTGATAACTTGCCCACTAAAGTTAATGAAGAATTCAAAATTCACTCAAATCAGTTACCTTTAGATATTATTCCTGATATTAGTTCTTATGACTCTAGGAATAATCATGAATCTTTAAACTATATGGTTAGTTCAAAAAGTATCTTAAAAATACATATTTATAATCTAAATATTTAACCTGTTTTTAAAATAAATTTATTTTTATATATTATGTAGAACATATTTAGTATATAGTTAGGTAAATATTATTTTTATAATTTACAGCTCATGCTATTTTTAAATTAAATTTTATGCATACTTAATTAAATTCATAATTAGAAAACAAAGAAGTTTAGGTATAATATGAACTTATTTCCCAAGTATGCTTCTGTATGTACCTATTGACAATCTTATGAGTGATTATGAATGTATTTACATTTTTAGCTTTTTTATTCCCCAGTTTATTTTAAAACCAGGTTATTTGTAAATAATTTATTTTTCAATATATACATAATTTTGTATTATTGATTAAATTAATAGGTTGTAGATCAAATAGACCAATGTACAATGGCAGATATTCCTACTTTTCTTGCAAGTAATTTGTCTAATGTTTCAAATCATCCATCGGATTTATGTGATGAAATTAAAAAGAAATTAGCTTGTTGGGCTGTTGAATTTAATATTCCAAACAAAGCTCTTAATGTATTATTGCTAATTTTAAGAAAATTTCCAGGATTAACTGAGCTTCCTAAAGATTCTAGAAGTGTGTTGAAGACTAGAAATATTAATGAAACCACATGCCTCACCATAATCGATCCTGGTGTTTACCATCATTTTGGGTTAATTCCAGCTATTAGAAGACATTTTACTTTAAATCCAATCAATAACACAGATCAGTGGCGGCTTTGGGGGTGAGGCAAGTGAGGCGCCGCCTCACCTAAAATTTTGTAGCAAATAATACGCTAAAAGTATATTTCTTGACAATAACATTTCGCTAATAATTTTTAACATTTTTATGATTTTATTTGAAAAAAATTCTTCTTTACGAATTTTAATAATATGAATTATCATTTATTTTATTATAGTATAATATTATTTCGTGTTTATTACCAAAAAATAGCAATAAACCGATAAGAAATGCACGAAATAATAATTACGTAAGCCAACGCTCATATTTCAGCCGGCGGAAATATTCCGATGACGTCAGAGAGGCGACGTTGAACGTCGCCTCAGAATTGTAACTTGTGTACATTAATTACACACACATGCGAATGTACGCGAATGCGCGCGACTGTTAAATAAGCTGAATAGCGCATGCGCAATGATCTTAGTGAGGCGACTTTTTCATCGCCACTGATACTAAAAATAGATAGTTAGCCCGCAATCATGTCTGCGGCACGTTCAACAATAACATAATATAGATATTATTGCATAATCATAAACCGATAAACCGTTATTATTGTCACAGCGCCTAATGAAACCAATTTCATTATTAGTTTATTAGTTTATAATGTTTATATCTCGATCGTGTCGTCAGCAGTCGTCGCTCGTGTCGTGCTTTTTTGTTTAAATTCGTTTAAATTTTACTTGTGTTGTCAACTTGTGCTTTTCATTTAACATTTACGAATTCCTCAATTCGTTCAAACTAGATGGTCTTCACGTTTAAAAATTTTACATACAGTAGTTAATGAGTGGTCAGGGTTTATAAATGTTTTTGATTCTATAAGCAATGATCCAAAATCTTCATCTGAATCTATTTGTGGTGCTATAGGTCATTTAAAAAATTTAAAAACTTTTGAATTTGCTTTTTTAGCACTCATATTTAGTAATATATTTATATATACTGACAATTTATTTAACGTTCTTCAAAATAAGTCATTTGATATAAAATTTTGCTTAAGAAAAATAAATATAACGTGAGCTTATAAATAAAAAAAGAAATGAGTCTGAATTTTTAAAATTATTTAATCAAGCTATTACTCTTACAAAACCTCCAAAAGCTACAAGAAATGAATCTAACAATCAATCAAATTTTAAAATATTATTTTATGAAATAATTTATAATATTCTAATGCAATTAAATACTAGATTTCAAGACACAAATAAATTACTTTTTTTACAGTTAGCTGATGTAACTAAATTTAAAAAATATTCTTGTAAATTTCCAGAAAATGCTTTAAATAATTTGAAATTAACTTATTCTAATATATTTTGTGATATAATTAAATTAAAAGTTGAATTGGAGGTTTTGTATAGTGATGTAAAATATCAAAATTTATTACATATTTATGACATGGTTAAAATTATTGAACAAGATACATTGAAAGACATTTTACCTGAAGTTTATAAGTTATTTATTCTTATTTTGACCTTCTTATATCAACTAGTGTATCAAATGAAAGAAGTTTCTCTTGCCTCAAAAAAATTAAAACCTATTCTCGAAATAGTATTTCACAAATTCGTTTAAGTTCCCTCGCTATACTATCAATTGAAAAGTCCTTGATCTATCAACTTAAAGAGACAGAATCATTTTATGATAATATTATAAACATATATGCTAATCAAAAAGATAGGAGTATAAATTTAACATACAAAACATAATAGTTTAATATAGTTTTATTTAATTCATAGTTTCAGAACTTTGCATACTTAAAAAGTCTTTTTTAAGACTTGGTTTACTTAAAAAGTCTTTTTCAAGACTAGGTTTACTTAAAAAGTCTTTTTCAAGACTAGGTTTACTTAAAAAGTCTTTTTCAAGACTAGGTAGTAGGTAGGTATAATGTATACTTAAAAAAGTCCTTTTCAGGACTACCAAGTTTTAAAATGTTCACTTTATTATATTATTTACTATACGAAACAAGTATATTATTATAGTTATAACTTATAATTATTTTTATATTTTTAAATTCCATTATTATGAAGTTTAATTTTTGTTATGAAGTGGGGGGGGGGGGTGATACATAAGTCGCCTCACCAAAAAAATACCCCCAAAGCCGCCACTGAGTCACAGATGTAGTTAAAATAGTCATTGGCATTGATGGTCTACCTATTTCAAAAAGTAGTTCAAGTCAATTATGGCCTATTCTTGGATACATTCGTCCATTAGATAATGCAGTATTTCCTATTGGTATATATTGGGGTCACGAAAAGCCTAAAAATTCTAATGATTATCTTGAACAGTTTATACTAGAAGCTAAAAATGTGTTGTTAAATGGTGTTAATATTGATGGGACTACTATAAAAGTTGAAATTGATGGTTTTTGTTTAGATGCACCTGCTAAATCGTTTATTTTAAAAATAAAAGGTCATACAGGTTTCGACTCATGTACTCGTTGTAGAGAAGAAGGTGAATACCTCCAAAATCGAACTTGTTTCCCATTTACACAAAATAATTTACTAAAACGTACTCATAATGATTATGTAACTAGAGAACACGATGAACATCATGTAGGCAGTGCCATTTCAAATTTATCTATTTTACCAAATATTGACATAGTAGCCAATTTTTAACATGCTTAGGTGTGATGAAAAATTGATTCATTTGTGGATTGATAAAGGACCTTTAAATGTACGATTGCCAAGTTTGGTTACTAAACAACTTTCAATATCACTCTCCTCATTAGCACAATATATACCTTGTGAGTTTTCTCGAAAACCCAGACCTCTGGGTTTAAACGAACTATCTAGATTTAAAGCCACTGAATTTCGACAGATATTAGTTTATACAGGTCAAATAATATTTAAAAACTATTTAAGCAATGACTGTTATAAACATTTTATGGTGTTAAATATTGCCATGACAATATTACTAAGTAATGACATGGGTATGTATGTAGATTATGCACAGAAACTACTAAAATATTTTGTACAAAATTTTGAATTTATATATGGTAAGCACTTTGTGTCACACAATGTCCATGCTCTTATTCACATAACTGATGATTATAAAAATTATGGCCCTCTTGACAATATAAGTGCATTTCCTTTCGAGAATTACATGAAGACTTTAAAGAAAATGCTAAGAAAACATGAGTTACCACTTCAGCAGATTATTAAACGCTATCATGAAAAGATTAATTCTGTCATAGATAAGAAAACTGAAACTAATTTTCCTTTATGTAAAAACGAACATGCAGAAGGACCGATTTTAAAAAATTTAACAGGATCTCAATATAAAACTTTATACTTGAAAGATTTTACTATAAAAACAAACAATATTGCTGACAGTTTTTTGTTGAGTAAAAATAATAAAATTTTTCAAGTAAAAAATATAGTTGAAGTTAATAACACAAATACTGGTGTATACATAACTGGTTGGACATGAGTTTTTATCTAAAAATCCTTACTATGAACAACCTATTGATTCATCTATATTTAATATATATAAAGTGAATTGTCTGTCAAGCCAAATTACAGTTATTTTTCTTGAAGAAATTAAAAAAAAAGTAATGCTAGTAGAATTGAAGGATGGCATAAAAATAGCTGTACCTTTAATACATTCACATAATTGTTGATTTGTAATTCAAAAATAAATATATGTATATAAATGTAAATAAAAATTCAACTGTTTTTTAATGAAATAATTTTAAAATGCAAAGCTACTTACGCACTTTTCAAATATAAATATTAGTTATAAATTTATTTAAGATGCAATTCATTAGTATTAGGTAATTAAAAATATAATATTATTTTACTAATAAAATATAAGTGTGTTTCAATTTTTTATATCTGATTGATAATTTCAATAACAACAACAACATTTTTTTTTAGATTATTTTATAGTATAATATGTGGTCTGTTGTGAGCTTTGATGATGAAAATACGGTAGAATGCGTACCAAGCTTTTGGTTCAAAAATAATGCATGTGCTTGGCCGAATAAAAATTTAAAAAATTATAAGAAAGCTGTTGAACATCGTTACAACCCGAATAATTTTGAATATGACTATTTTAAAGCAAGATTATTATCCACTGATATCAGTACCTATATTATTAATTTTAAAATTAAATATAATTAATGCAATAAAAAACACTAATTTATAAAAAAAAAATATATTAGGAACTTTACATGAAGCTCGAATTAAGGCTAGACGTGCAGAAGTAACATCTGAACTGTCTTCTGCCAATGATGACATCGAAACCAGAAAAACAAGGCATCGAAAAATTTTATCAAGTACTGAAAAAACAATTAAGTTTCAAAAAAAAAGCAAACATTTAAGCCAGAAAACTAAATTCGATACTTCAATACTTCCAAACCCTCCTGTTTTTATAAATAATACTGTAAAAGGTAACTTTTAAAGTCTTCATTACAATTTGTAATACAATTTAATGATAATTAATTACATTTTAATTTTAGAAAGTAGTAGTGAAGTAGAAGATGATGATAAAGATACTACATATATTCCAAAACAGTCTATTGATATAAACTCAGAAGTAGCTAGTTTAAGTTCACCGTCAAAGAATAGAAAAGTTCAGGAAAATAGATATTCAATAAATAACAGTAAAAGGTGTTTAGACTTCAACTCTATAATAAATTCATCACCTGGTAATTGAAAAATAATTACTATTTTGTGTACTTCTACATCACTTTTTATATTTAAATTATAGGTACTTCTAAAGTCATTGGTTCTAACTCAATAATGAATTCTCCATCTGCTGGTAATTGGAACGTTATTGATGATTACTCATATTTGATAAATAAAAGCAAAAGACGTATGGATTTTAACTCATTAGGAAGTTCACCAGGTAATTTTTTTCATTAAATAATTTATAATATTTAGTATTTATATAGTAAACAAAAAATGTCTTTTAAAATATTATAATAATGTATATCTTTTAATTAATATAGGTTCTGCTAATGCTTCTAATAAAAAACATTTAGAAAAATCTACAGATGGTAAATAATTTTAATACTTTATAGTTAATTATTATCTATTATTATTGTAAGAGAGTTACTAAAAAAAAAAAATTGGATAACTAGTTTATACTATTTATAAGGAATGATTGCAGTATCAGGATGAAAGAAAAAGATTTAGATTCTGGTGAAAATGGTTTAACAACTCAAGTTTATTAAATAAAAATAATAAAACACTATAAATGCGAGCAACAGAGCAACGGCTGGACGCACGGAGCGGAACCTAGCCGTTGGGGGTGCCCGAAAACAACTACTGACTAATTACATTGTTGCCCTAGTCGCTATGACTGGTCAAACGGAGTTACCAACATTAGCTAACATTCGGCCGTCCTGCCGTAAGGGCTGTCTTCAGGCCTTAACAAAATGAACAAACTTGAAAGAAGAAAAAAAAAAAATTTAAACAATTTTAAAGTTTATAACATAAACATTATATAATAACAATTTCAACCCTATTGTGCTTTACTAACTTATATGACACACAGTCAGCATATATATATAAAAACAAAAAAAATTGCACAGATAACTATTGTAACAGATTGTAACAATAGCATAAAACACAGTTAAAAGAATAATAACATTTTACATAAATATTATTAATAGTGTCATAGGATATAACGAATCTTACAACAAAATTTGACACAAAGTCAATAAAAAAAAAGTAATAACATTTTACATACATAATATTAATAGTGTCATAGAATATGATGAACCTTACAACAAAATTTGACACAAAGTCAATAAAAAAAAGTAATAACATTTTACATACATAATATTAATAGTGTCATAGAATATGATGAACCTTACAACAAAATTTGACACAAAGTCAATAAAAAAAAAAGTAATAACATTTTACATACATAATATTAATAGTCAATAAAAATAAAATTAATATCAATATCAAATATATAGTGCTTACCAACTCACAAGTCACATTGTAGTTATTTTGTTACATAATCAGCTAAATAACCTGGAGGTTTCTTAACTCTGCTCGGCCTTACTGGTATTGGAACTTTCGTGTTGGACAGGTCACGTTCAGGCAGGTCTTCAATGTAGTCCGCCTCGCTAGAACTGTCATTGCTGTCATTGGGTTCGTCAGTAGTACCCTCCTCCCGCAGTACCTTCCATGACTTCAGTTGGGAGATATGTGCTGTCGTTGCATATGTAGGCTGCCCTTCGGGTGTAACCTCCGCAACCCGATAGGTGTCTCCTGGCAATTTTTCAATCACTTGGAGTGGTCTTTCCCGGTATTTTGATTGGAGTTTTGTTGGTTGTCCCTGTGCAGGGGCGCGTAGCATCACCACTATTTCACCTGGCTCGAATTCTTGGCCTTGATAGTGTTTGAGGTTATAGTTTTTTGTCATTGACTGCTGTGCATCGATTATGGCATCCCTCACCTCCTGTTGCACGACGGACGGTTCTCTCCACTCGTTGGTGTTCAGCGACAGAGATCCTAAAGCACCGGTAAGAAAACGTGGTTGGTACCCGTGTAATGCTTCAAATGGTGTCTTTGTGGTCGACTTGTTTTCAGCAGTGTTCAGTAGTCTTTCAACTTCTTGTACTTTTGTGTCCCACCGTCGTTGGTCTTCGGACGACATACTAAGTAGAGGCACAATCGTGCGGTTTGCTCGTTCCACTTGCCCATTGGCTTGTGGGTGTCGTGTTGAATTAAGAATGTGACGGATTTGGTGATTTTTGCAAAATAGTTCAAAGGGGTGCGAAGTGAAGCATGAACCCCTGTCGGTGATCATCCGTTCTGGTATTCCCCTCATTTCAATAAATTTTGTTATACAGCATATTACGGATTTGGCATCCGTTGTCTTACATGGAAATAAATGTATATATTTAGTCAGATTATCGACTATAACTAAAAGGTATTTGTTTTGCTGAGCCGATGTCTCGAACGGCCCCAAGTGGTCGACGTTCACTACTTGAAACGGCCTGTTTCCGGGTGGTATCGGGTGAAGCAGTCCAGGTCGCTTCCCCGACGGGCGTTTATGCGTCAAACAATCCAGACACATATTTATATGTTGGCGTACATATCGTCGCAGACGGGAGAACCAAAAATGTTTGGTAATTTTCGCCACTGTTCGGTCCGTCGTGAAATGTCCGCCGTAGTCGTGAGCGGCTATGACAACGCCTTTGCGCATGGGGTTCGGTATTACCAACAACAGTCGTTCATTGTATTTGCGGTATAGCAACACAGCGATAACTTGAAAAACTTCTAAATCCTTATGAGCTTGTTTTGTCTTCGGTCCGACGGTTTCGAGTTGGAGTATGCGTTCCCTAGTAGAAGGGTCGCCCTGTTGCATGAAACAGACTCTATCTTGTAACGACATAGCGACAAACACGTATGCGCGTTGCGAAAGTACGGTGTCCACGGATTCGTCTGGTGCGTCGTCGTCGCTGGTCGCACGACTGAGAGCGTCGACATGTGCCATCCGCGATCCTGGACGATACTTGATATCGAAGTCGTACTCCTGTAGGATCTCGTACCACCGTGCAATTTGAGGTTTAACCGACTTGTGGATGTTCAGGTATATCAAGGCTTGGCAATCGGTCACCACAACGAAACGTATACCCAATAAAAACGGCCGCAGACGATTAATAGACCAGATAATTGCATACAGTTCTAATCGAGACGAGTGGTAACGAGACTCGGCGTCGGTGGTTTTTTTACTAACTGCGTAGACCATATGTAGGCTTTTAGACGACGGTCCTTGCAGTAATATCCCGGAGAGCGCTCTACTACTGGCGTCGGTATGTAGTTCAGTGATCGCTGCGGCTGAACTATACATACGTACTATGGGTTCTGAACTGAGCAGGTGCTTGAGTTCGTTGAAGGCACTCCTTTGCCTATCGTCGCAAGTGAACGGCACGTCCCTACCTGTTAGACGTGTTAGCGGTTCCGCGAGTTCCGCATACTTCACGATAAAGCGGCGAAAGTATCCGGTCAAACCGAGGAACCTTCGCACCTCGTGTGCGTCCTTAGGCGTAGGAAATTTATCGATGGCTTCCACCTTACGTCCTGGTTTGATAACACCCTTCGAGATTCGATAACCGAGATAGTCCAACTGTTCAGCGCCGAAATTGCATTTAGCGGGTTTAAGGGTCAACCGTGCTTTTACCAGTACTATCAGTACTTTTTCTAAATCTCGCAACATATCGTCCCAACTCGTTGAGGGTATTATGATGTCGTCAAGGTAGGTCTTGACTACACCAGATTCTTTCAAATCTTTAAATACGATGCCCATAAGTTTTTGGAACGTACCGGGTGCGCCCTTCAATCCAAACGGCATCCTTTCGAACTTTGCGGTGATGTTTTCGGTAACGAACGTGGATTTTTCCTTCGCCTCTTCCGTAAGTGGTATCTGAAGGAAACCGTTGGATAGGTTGAGCGTCGTAAAAATTGTCCCACCCGCCAGGGCACTTAGCTGCTCATCGACGTCTGGCATAGGGTACGGTGGCGCGACGGTTTGGGCAATTAGTTTTCGGTAATCGACACAAAGTCGTTTATCGCCCGTTGATTTTCTCACTAGTAATACGGGGCTCGCGTATGGGGAGCACGAGTCACTAATAATGCCAGCTCCTTTCCACTCATCCAAAATCGTGGTAATTATCTGCCGATCCGACGGTGAGGTACGATACGGGCGAACGTTAACTGGTTCCGATCCAGCAGCGACGACGATGTCCATTTTAAGTACGTCGGTACAGCCTAATTCGTATATGTTTTTCGCGAACGCATCGCGATAACGATTTAACAAAATAATTAGTTCATCGCGTTGGGACGCGGCCCATTGTGGCGCAATCACGACGTCTTCGGTACGTATCGGTTCGCGCTCTTTTCCCAACGCGTTGTCAGCAGCATACGCGTTCGGTACATTATGCTCTAATGATTCGACCGCCACGTAATTTGGTACGTCACTGCGTGTCTCGAATATCAGTTCTGTATCCTTTTTGTAGTAGTTCACGTGCGGTAATACGAGCCAAGTACGGCCAACGAGAACGTTCACAGGTATCGTGTGGTCCGGAACGACGATAACCTCGTGGTCATATGCGACGACGCCGTCAACGGTCACGTCTAGAGTGGCCTCTCCAATGGCCATAGTACCCGGCTGTGTAGCGTCGCCTACGGTAAACAGTGGACTAGGTTTCGGGCGAAACTCGGCACAATACTTTTGAACCATGGACTGCCGTATAAGTACATTGGAACAGCCAGAATCGATGAGGCCGGATACGGGCATCCGATTTAACAGAACGGTTTTCGAAAATGGGTTAACGTACGGCACTGCAACTGTCGAGTCCGCACGATAGGCTTCCCTATTTCCGTTCGTCGGCGGAATCGGGTCAGATGTCGCTTCCGGACATCGCCCACGAGTATGTTGATTCGACCCGCAGTTAGAACACTGGATGGGTCTCCGGGGTTTCGGACAATCGCGCGAGATGTGACCGGTACCTCGACAATTATAGCAAGTAATCGACGATCGGTCTGCTATCGGTTTATAATACGTTTTTGGTTTATCTACTTCGGAGTTTTTCGCGGGTGAACTTGAGGTTGACGTAGACACCTCCGCAGCTTTCGGCCTTAGAGTCTTGGTTATAGGCGAGTTCGGAGCGTTTTTGGCCGGGAAATGGTCACGGCGCAATAATCGCATCCTCTCCCAGTCACGGAGATCAGACAAAAAGCCGGATTCTGTCGCATGCGAACGTCCCATAGCGAAAATGGCCAACTCACGGGAGCGCAAACCTTGGATCACATGATCACGAATTTCATTGAATGGAAGTTTTAGAACGCGACACAGTCTAACCTTTTCATAAAAATAGTCTACTAAATGTTCGTCTACCCCTTGGTTACGTTGGTTTAACTCATTCCACCGATCGGACAGTCGAATTATTTGTATGAACGCATCGCGGAACTTGTTCTCAAAATCGGGCCAATCGACGAACTGTTCCGACAAAAACCAGCTCCTAGCCGCACCAGAGACATGTGCTCTAACGAAGTGCAAGCATTGCGTACAATCCCAGTTGTTCATGTCTGCTACGCCTGTGACGGAGACGATCCAATCATCTGCAGCGAAGTTGGACTCTCTACCAGTGAAGATCGGTACTGAACGATCTATGTCTGGTAATACACGGTAATCAACTTGTGCACGCGGCGGTGCAACTTGTACTGGGATTGACTCGCGTGACGCTTCCGTGAACACGCGCAACTGTTCGCGAAGCGAATACGTAATTTGGACCAGTTCATTGTATGACGGCGCCTTGATCGCTGACGAGTTTTCATCGGATCGTGATTGAGTATCACTCATATTGATAAACGGCAGCTGACGTTATCAGTCAACAACTTTATCAACAACAACAACAACAGATAATAATCAGATATTATCATACGTTGAGATAACCACTGTAACGGTAACGCAAATGCACAAATGATAATGGCACGCCCGCACGCACGATAAAAGATGGCGGCATAAACACGACGAAGACTACACACGCACGCGCAATACGGAACGCGACAAAACGCAACCACGTGTTTTACGTAACGGACAGACCATCAAACGAACGAAACGGCGAAAAGAACGACACGATTTACAGGAACGGTTTTCCGACGTTACGCACACGACTTAGCGAGAATCGGAACTATCCCACTTCTGAAATGTAAGAGAGTTACTAAAAAAAAAAAATTGGATAACTAGTTTATACTATTTATAAGGAATGATTGCAGTATCAGGATGAAAGAAAAAGATTTAGATTCTGGTGAAAATGGTTTAACAACTCAAGTTTATTAAATAAAAATAATAAAACACTATAAATGCGAGCAACAGAGCAACGGCTGGACGCACGGAGCGGAACCTAGCCGTTGGGGGTGCCCGAAAACAACTACTGACTAATTACATTGTTGCCCTTGTCGCTATGACTGGTCAAACGGAGTTACCAACATTAGCTAACATTATTAACTTGTTGAATTTTTTTTTTAGAAAAATTAACTGTACTTCTTCGAGCAGTTACAAATTTAAAATATGAATTAAGAGACTACGGGGTTAAAATTGACAGAATAGAAAATGCCATAATAAATAATAATTATATTAATAAAATTAATGAGGAAAACAACTGTTCTGTGACAAGTGAACATTTATATGACTTTCCAATGAAAACATTAGAAGATTTGAATATTTTTGAAAACAAATTATTGGAAAATACTTTTAGGCTCAAAATGGTGGGTAGATTAGGTTACTAGTAACTTAAATTAATTATAATGTGTAATTAATCCTATAATTTCTACCTATTATCATAAAGTAATAGTTGTCGTCACTGAAGTGGAATCTTTAATTTAATGAGAATAACCCCCTACTTAAAAAAAAAAACCGTTATTGCAATAATATCACCTATAAAAGATATTCAAAATTGAAGCAAATTTATCCTGGTCTTGATCTGCTTTTACTTAGGGACAAGTATAGCTTCCTTAAACTATAATATTACATTATACTTTAAGTAGGTAGTTATTATTACTAAACATTATGATATTGAGTCTAATATAATCTACTGACATTCAATATTTTAATCAGAGTAGGTTGTAATTTGTATTATATACACTAATAGTATGTGTTCTTTAATAATCTAAATTGTACATACATTTTATTAAATATAAACTTTATTGGCTAGAATTATTCTTATATTTTTACCAACATAGTGTGTATCATTTATTATTGAAGAAATATTTGATTAATATTTTTTTACAAATTTTGTTGTTTCAAAAAAATCTTATTATTATTATTTTTTTTAATTTTCAGATTAATTATCTTTCTAGATTAGAACAGCCTAAAATATCTGATATGACAAGACATATTATGGCAAAACTTTTTCACAATAATTTACTCTCAAAATATTCTTATTTCGGCCAGAAAAAAAAACTGATATTTTCTGTACTTCGTTCATGTTTATTAATATTTGGTAATTATTAATTTCTAACTTCATTCAATTTATATCGCCTTGAAATACTAATATTATATTATACCTAATTAATATTTTTGAATACATTTTTAATATTTTTCAGATACTATAAGGAACATTCCAAAACATAAAAGTTGTACAGATATGGAAATTGTTGGACCTTTAAAAACATTTTTAGCAAATGCTAAATTTCGCGAACAAAAAAAACAACAACTAAATAGTTCAAGGAGTGTTAATACTAATAACGAGTAATCAAATCAGTATTTTTTATTATTATTTTTTTTCTTTTTTAAACAATTTATGATTAGTGGTCACTATTTGTAAAAATTATGTTATGTTTTTTTTTATTAATAAATCAATAATACTAAGTTTGGTTATTATATTTTTAAATTTATATTTTTTTGCTTTTATTTTGACACTGGAATAGTTTCTTGTTAAGCCAGTTACAATTATTATAATATTATATATAATATATTGTTGGATTTCTCATTTACATAGCTATACATAACTCGATTGGAAGTTTTATAGGTTTCTTGTATTAAAGCAGTACATAATCATATATGTAGACTGGTGTAACATCATAGGTGCAATTTGGGGGGGACTATTTTAATTTGCATGTATGTACTGTGTGTATGCTCTCTGTAGAGATATATAAAAGTGGAAGGAGATATATATACAAACCATATTTTGAGGGATAGTTGCTTATCTCCCCCCAAGCCCCTTCAATTTGCTCTAATATGCGTAATATATATTATATACCTATATTATTGTGTATTCTAAGCAGCTATACAATAAAAAAATATACATTTATGTTTTCTTATTCATATTATATAATAGTATAGTTATACTATATACTACCTACAACTGAAATATTTAATTTATTATTAAATTAAAAAAAAATTGAAAATCACAATTTTATATTTTTAAAATACTTAAATGAAAATATTTTCAAAATAATTGTATACATATTTTAATAATATAAATACGATATTTTGAAAATATCCCAGTTATATTTTGATGATGCTAATTAGGTGACAAAAAATATTTCCAAAACATTTTTAAAAAATATTATGATCATTTAATAACATTTTGAAAACATAATATATTTCCTAAATAATATTTTAAAAATTATTTAAAAATATAATTTTGCTGTGTGTTATAAGTTACAATATAAAATACGCAATACTTTTAATAAAAAATCTATTAAATCGTAATGAAATTATTATTTTACATGTATTTTAAAAAGTAATTGGGTTAGAAATATAAATCGAGTTCTGGTGTATAATAATTTTTATGCTTAATTTATTGGTTAATGTTTTTAAGCAAACAGGAGCTTTAATTAAAAAATCGGTTTGCGACTCGCGAGCTAGTAGCGAGCCAGCGCACCGTATAGAATTCGCGGGCGACAATTTACGTAACGACCTGTAATGACGTTTGACGCGAAACGTTCAGCACGACCGTCCGTGAAATAATAATAGCCTCTCCCGCGATTACAACACGCGGACCCCGTCGCGTACACGATGGTTACGACGTTCGTGAAGTTAGCCTTTACACTTAATTAAAACAAGTTTTGCATAGTGCCAAAATTTTGCAAGTAATTAGCAAGAATTTGCAAGTCCAGTCCCAGAATTTGCAAGTCTATAACAAAGAAGTTATTAGGGGTGGAACCAAAGAAGGGCTAACTTCACGCAGCCCTTACTTGTTGTCCGAAACCATCGAAACCGGTATCAAAAAATTCGTTATAATTAGCAAGAATTTGCAAGTCCACTCCCGGAATTTGCAAGTCAAAAACCTCACCCCTACGAATTTTCAAAGTTTTCACCACAGCCCTTACTTGTTGTCCGAAACCTTCGAAACCGGTATCAAAACACTCGTTATAATTAGCAAGAATTTGCAAGTCCACTCCCGGAATTTGCAAGTCTAAAACCTCACCCCTACGAATTTTCAAAGTTTTTACCATTGCCCAATGTTAAGTAATTTTAATTGAATTTTTTAAATCGAACCGAATTTTAAATTATTTTTTCGAGCTCGAACCGAACCGAACCTTCATATTTTCTACCGAACCAAGCCGAACTGAACCTAGAATCATTTTAAGTCGAACTCAATACTTTTTATCATTATTATTATAAATGGTACATAAAGTGCCCATTAAAGCTTATAACTTTCTATCGCCAATAGTCTAATTATTTCTAAATAATGATTATCAATTTTTATTTATTTTTTTTTATAACTTTTGAAAAATTGTACAGTTATTTGTTGTTGAACTATCGTGGCCAGTAAGTCTGGTTTGACAAATATATCCAAGTTCGATTTTTGAACAGTAAAAGATGTTTGATAGTTCGGTTCGAATTTTGAACCGAACTGAACATCAAGAATTCGGTTCGGTTCGGTTCGTGATTCGAATAGTTCGACCCATCATTATTATTTACCAATATTATCTCCGTGGAAGATAAATATATTCAAATGCGATTTATACAATTATAAATATGGAAACTCTGATTGAATAGCATTCAATTTTTTTTTTCAAAAATTTAAAAATTATTAAAATATTTTTTATGTAATTAGGTGTATATATAAATTATCAAATTAGCTATTTTGTTGATCGTATTTTTTAAAACATTTCAAAATAAAAAAAAAATATTTAATAAAAATCGACTTTTTACTAATTAGACAATTATTATGAGAATAATAGTCTTATTATTATGTTTACATAGCAAAATAATTGCATAATTTAATCAATCTCGATTGGAATGCTGATTTTATTTTTATGATAATCTGTAAATATCTAATTATTAGTAAAGCTTTCAATTAAGAGGTCGTTCTGGTAGCGAAAAATCGACCGTAAAAACATGCTTTCGTACTTCCCATTTTCCTCAGCTCTCAATAGTCGTAGAAACATGATTTATACACCAAAATAAACTTGAGAAGTTCCTCTAGATGATCTCGTTCCAGATTTTTGAATTTTTTTTTTAAACCAGAGATATTTGCATTTGAAATTTTCAAAATTTTTAACATTTTTAAAAAATCATATTATAAAATAGAAAAAAAAGATATCAAAAAAGTGGAACGCAGTCCTCTAGAGGAACTACTCAAGTTTATTTTGGTGTTTAAAATATGTTTCTACGACTAACGAGAGCTGAGGAAAATGGGAAGTACAAAAACATGTTTTTGCTTAAAAAATCATAAATTTACAGTCGTCATGTGCTGCTCTGCTAAGTATAGCGGCAGCGTTCGAGAACAATGTTCATACCACCACCCCGCGCACGACTGCAGCCATGCCACACCAAAGGTTTAAACTGGTTTTCATATCGCAGTTTATAAATAAATATTGTCAATACAATAACAATTATGTTAGTGACCGAATAATATTTTAACCGATATCGAATTTCATATTTTGTGTATTATTATTCTGCACGCCGTATTAAAGATCTCACGTTCGTAATAATTAATAAACCGTACGAATGTTCGTTTTATGATATGTTTGTACACTATAGTGCGGCTCACGAAAAGTGAGCGTTCAAGGTCAGTGGGATCAGCGACTCCCGTGGCAGTTTTAAATAAGTGATTGTCAAACCTTTTTGCCGCGGTTTTTAAAATTGTTGATACCAGTATTATACAGCTCATACATTACAATAATATTAAACACATAATTTATATGAACGTTACGACTTACGATTAGGAAAAATTGCATAAACTATTTTAAATACAGATATTAAACATTTTATTTACAAAACTAATCATGATTTAATCATAAAAATATATTAAAATGCACAAATATAAAATAATTTAAATTAAAGTAATTAGGTAATATATACATTTTTTACACAAATAATTTACATTTTTTACATAAATAAATTTACATTTTTTACACAAATAAATTATATTATGTCGTCTTCCTCGTCGTCTTCATCACTACTTGTGTCACCTGGTCGTATTGTGAGAATAATAGGCTCCAAAATGACTTCTCTATGTTTTTCTTTTTCATAATCTTCGTCCTGTAATTTTTCGGCATGACGTACGCAATTTTCCCAATTTTTTTTTTTCACTGAATCTATTGCTTCGTTCATTAGTGTTTCAACATCAGCCATCTTGAAGGTTGTATTTTTAGATGCAACCTGTCTCTTTGCTTGTGCCCATATCATTTCGATAGGGTTGTACTGGCAGTGATATGGTGGTAGTCGTACAACTTCATGTCCCATTTTAAAGGCAAATTCATCCAGTTCGTATTTTTTTTCGGTCGGTATTAAAACTTTAACTTTTTCACGAAGCTCAGCAACTGTTTCAAGTGGAGAAAAATTAATTTTTTTTTTAGTCAACCATTCTTGAATATCGGCTTTTCGGGCATTGCTTTAATTCACTTTTCGTGAGCCGCACTGTAGACATTATCCAATAATGAGCTGCTATCAACGATGAAATCAACTGTGGTCCGGCATGAAAGTAAGTTAGATGGAAATGACGAATAATAAGTATAGTCAACGCACTTGACTTTAATAGCAATATTGGATTTTTTGATTCAGCGGGTAAGGTAGCATGTCGAAGCCGGCCTCCAACACGTATAATTTTGTTTTCATCAAAATACGAATAATTGGTACCATTGCATCCATCACTTCTTCATGGGAAACAAGATCATTAAAAAATGGTGATGGTAACTTACGCGCATGTTTTATAAAACGATAGATGATGACCACGACTCTTTGCATACGGCGCAGCGATGAAAACCGTGAGAACCATTCAACTTCCTTCTCGGGCAACGTCACTAAACATGCTTTCGTCGAATCTGAATATTCCGGCAAATGTGAGGCTGGCATGGGTTGAAAACATGTAAATGGCCATTCAGATTCAGGTAATTTTAAAAATTGGGGCCCTGCCAATATAGATGGTGGTTAAGAACTTGAGATGGAAATAGCCCTCTTGATACACAATCCGCGGGATTTGATTCAGAGGCAACATGCTGCCATTAACAACTTGGTATAAGTTCGGCGATTTTAGCAAGTCGGTTTGTAACAAATATTTTGAAACTCGAATGAGGTGACGTGAGCCAAGATAGTACTATGCTAGAGTCTGTCCAAGCTTGTATTGCCGAAATCGGTATATTATTCTGAAAGGTATTCATTAAATGATGTAACACTTGTGTCAGCAATAACGCTCCGCATAGCTCCAAACGTGGTATCGTTAACGTTGTTTTTGTTTTACTTATTTTAGAAGGCGAAACTTTTGACTTAGCGGTTATAAAATGTACAAGTATACGCCCATCTTGGTGAATAATTCGCAAATAAACCACGGCACCATAACCCTTTTCCGATGCGTCAGCGAAACCGATGAGCTGTGCGTTACAAGGTTCTTTAGTGGGAATATGACGACAAATTTTTATACTTGAAACCATATGCAACTCTGAAGAATATTGTTCCCACAAGTCAGCTAGGTTTGGCGGCAATTTATCATCCCAATTAAGGCCCCCTTGCCAAAGTAATTACATGAAGCATTTGGCCCAAAATATCATAGGAGCAAGAGCCCCATGGGGATCGTATAGTTTTGCACAATACTGATCTTTTTGTATAAATTGGAGGTATTGATGCAGTATGATAACTAAACGTATCCGTGGCTGGTTGCCAATGTAATCCAAGTATTTTTATTCCAGCATCATCCTTAGGATCGAATGATAAACTATTAGCTTGGTCGTCAGAAGGAATTTTAGACAGTAGTTCTTTAGAATTTGACGACCATTTTTTAAGTTCAAAACTACCTCGAAGTAGTAGCTGTGTGACTTCATCTTGTAATTTAAGTAAGTCTGTGATACTATTACGACCAATAAGGATGTCATCTATGTATGTCTATGTTGACTAAACATCCTTAGTTGACGGGTAAAGATGTCCATCGTTTTGTTCTAATTCATGCAGCACACGAATCGCTTGAAACGGAGATGACGTGAGTCCATAGGTAATGGTCGTAAGTTCATAGTCACGTAGAGATTCTAATGGTGTTGCACGCCAAAATATATGCTGGTATTGACAATCTTCTGTATTAATTTTGACTTGGCGGTACATTTTACAAATGTCTGCCGTAAATATGTATTGATTGAAACGAGAGCGGTGTAACAAATCAGTTATATCTGTCTGTAGATTGGGGCCAACATGGAGCAGATCGTTCAAGGACTTACCTGAAGATGACTTGGCAGAAGCGTCGAATACGACTCGAAGTTTCATTTTTGATCCATTTCGCTTTACCACTGCATGGTGAGGAATATAATATTTTCCAGGCCTTGACGCGAGTTTCATATGACCTAGTTGTTCGTATTCCAACATAAATAAACGATAATGATCGTATACTAACGGGTCTTTCAACAGTTTGCGTTCCAAGTTATAGAACCTCGATATCGCCATATCATGAGAGTTACCGAGACAAGACGGATCGTTGTTAAATGGTAATTCTAATGAAAACCTACTCGTACTATCTCGAGTAACGGGATCTAATACACGAGATGCAATATAAAACATAAAAAAACCGGGGAAATCGTCGACTTCAAGTGCCTTTAATGCTGATATATTTTCCTGGAATGTAGTTAAAAAATGTTTTAATTCCACGAGCGATTCGGTTTTCATAGGAGAAATTCGAATTAGTGCGTCCATATGTGCACCTAAAAGGACACGTTTATTGTCGAAACGATCGTTCAAACTTTGCCATACAATTGGATAATTGGCGTCGGTTAACGGAACCGATTTAACCATTGCAGCCGCCGAACCAGATACGGCGGACAATAAATAGTGGAATTTTTGAATCAACGATAATTGATTATTATCATGCACTAACGACGTAAATGTATCACGGAAAGATCGCCATTGTAGAATTTTTCCATCGAACGACGGCAATTGTATTTTTGGTAATTGAATATTATGTGTAATAGGGGTTGGAGTAATGTTACGATTGTTTATACCAAGTTCAGCACTTATAGCCTTAATAGCGTAATAGTGTTCCAACGCGATTTTCCCTATCGGATTGTGTACTGCCGGGAATTCACTATCACGGTCGAGTTCGATAAGCTGGTCTAAAATAGCCAAGGGCGGAGTGGCCCGCCGGGCAACCGGGACAATGCCCGGTGGCCTGGCTTGCTTATATAAGAAGTGGCCTGGTTCTAGTATGATAAAAATAATTAATATTTAAAATATTTAGCTATTTTTGATGACTGTAAAAATAACGAAAACAAATTTATAATGTGAACCACGAATTATAAATAGTAATTACTCGATGTTGCGATAACTCTTTTTTTTACATACTAACGTCGTCTTATTATAACAATAGACAAGTAAAATACACAATCTATAAATAGTTATTCAAACGGGTTATATTATATTGAAATTGACACAAAACAACATAGTATATGACTATGATTGTAAATAACATCACAGGCTTGCATTTTTATTTCATAATACCAAATACCACAGATTATGTTTGTAGTTTGTATAAACTGCGATAATACGGTCATACGGACTAAATCCAAACAAAACCACAAAGTTATAATAAGTTAATGTGCAGTTTTCAATTTGTTTTTTATTTTCAATATGCATAAAAATACCAAAACCAAACGAAAAGGAGGACATGAGAGGGAACAAGAGAAAAATTTTATTTTTATTTTTTTTTATTATAATATTATGAAATGTTTCAGCACACAGGGTGCTATTACAAGTATTTTTAACGGTTAACAATTAATTAATTAAATTAGATTATACTAGGTACATGCATTATTTACATTGATACAAATGAGTTTATTATAGTTATAAGCTTATATAATATAGTATAAGTGTAAATATATTTTCTATGGGTCTTCTGATGATGAATCTTCGCTATCCGTTAGGAGAATGTCTTGAGGGAGCCGTGGACGCAGACGTCTGTTTAGTGTTTTTTTCCCTAGGTTGTAGTAGCAGGCTCCGTCCGAATTTTTAAGATTGGTGTGAAAGTTTTGGAATTGTGTCTTTATCCATATGTTGATAAATGGTATACCCGTGTCATTGTGGGTTTGGCTGTTTCTCATAAACCATGGAGCTTTGAGGCAAATGCTCAAAAATTTGTTTTGTAAAATTTGTATCTTTTTTATCTTAGTGGGTGACGCAGCTGCCCATACAGGACAGGCGTAGGTTATCAAAGGCCTTATTATTGATGTGTACAGAAGGAGTGACGATTTAATTTGCAGTGTTGATTGAGCATTGACTAGGGGGTATAGCATTCTCATTCTGGCATAGCCCTGTGTGAATTTTTTATTAATGTGGATGTTCCATGTAAGCTTTTCGTCAAGAAAAACACCAAGATATTTAACCAAGTCATCTTTTCTGTTCCACTGTATGGCCTGGTTGTTAATGTAGATGCTTTTAGGATCTTTGTACCTTTTTAAGGTGAATATTTTAGCCGCGCTTTTAGTCGGGTTAAGGTTCAGCTTCCATTTTTGGAACCAGGAAGTGATTTCATTTAATGAAGATTGAAGTTTTTGTATCGATGTGTCTATAGAGCAGTCTTGTGTAATGATTGTCGTATCATCAGCGAACATTGCGAGTTGGGAATTGGGAGGGCTGGGAATATCGTAGCAGTATATATTGAAGAGGGTTGGCCCTAGTACTGATCCTTGTGGGACTTCAGATTTTATTTTGTGTCTTAGTGATAAGTCTGTGTCTATTCTGACTTGGAACGTTCTGTCTGTTATGAACGATGTAATGGTTTTAAGTAAATACGCTGGGAGATCTAGTGCTTTTAGTTTTTTTTCCAGTCCTTTATGCCAGACCTTGTCAAAGGCCTGTGTCAGATCTAGGAAAACTGCTGTTGTGTATTGTTTGTTTTCAAACCCGTGTACTATTATTTCCGATATGCGTTGTATCTGGTGGCATGTTGAATGTTGTGTTTTGAAGCCAAACTGATGTTTGGGGATTATGTGTAGGTAGGGTTTTATCCTTTTCAGTATGATCCTTTCATATATTTTGGATAGTGTTGGTAAGAGGCTGATAGGTCTGTAACTTAAGGGAGAGTTGGCTGGCTTTCCAGGTTTATGAATGGGGACTATTATTGCGTGTTTCCATGTGGAGGGAAAAGTGGCTATACGCATGGCTGAGTTAAATAGAGAGGCTAAGTATGATAACGCTTTGGGAGTTAGGTTTTTAAGGATTTTATTTGTTATTAGGTCATGACCAGGACTTTTCTTGCTTGCTAATTTAGTTATAATTAATCTTATTTCACTAGGAGATGTTGGGGTGATGCAGGTATTTTGTTCGGTTCTATTTGTTGCTTCTTCTGGGATTTCGTTTTGTTGTGCGGTGTCAGCTTCTGTGGTGAAGCATGATTTGAAATATACGGCAAAGGCTTCAGACTTTTCCGCATTAGTGTCATATTTGGCTATTCCGTTTTTTAGTGGAGGAATAGGAGAGTGCTGCTTAAGTATTCTCTTTGTTGCTAGCCAGAGACTTGAGTCGTTAGGATTTACTTTTTCAAGATATGCGCGGTAAGCATTATATCTTAAGTTATCTAGCTCCCATTTTACCCTCCTAGTTAGCTGGTTTAGTTTCCTTTTAACTCCTTCATTTCTGGTTCTCTGCCATACTTTTCTTGCTTTGTGTTTATCTTTTATTAGGTTTTGCACATAGATTGGGAGGAAATCGTCAGACTGTATAACTTTTATGTGTTTTTTAGGTTTGACCTGAGCTTGCGTAATTGATATTTTTATTGTTTCAGTTATATGCTCGATGCTCTTAGTGATATCGTCTATATTTTGATACCGTTTATGATTATTTAGGTTTTTGTCTAATTTTTCTCTGAAGGCTTCCCATATTATGGGGGCATTAATTAGTTTTGGTATTTTGTGGTTAGTTTTAGTTTGTTTGTATAGGGTAGAGATTACAGGAACATGGTCTAAGTCTAGTTCGTCTAGGACTTGGTGATGTAAGTCAATAGGGAGATTCGAGATTAGAGCTATATCTAATATGTCTGGTTTTCTTCCGGGTCGTTGAAAAGTTGGTTCTGAGGGGGGTGAAATTATTATCCGTTGTTCCGATGAGATCTTGAGTAGTTTATTACCATTTGGGTTTGTTTTCTGGCAACCCCAGGTTTGATGCTTAGAGTTGAGGTCCCCTAAAAGTATGGTTGGTTGTTCATTAAATAATTCGGATACGTCTTTGCTTTGGATTCTTTTATTCGGTGGGTTGTATGCTGAAATAACTTTTATTTCGTGTCTATCTGTTGATAATATTATAGCAACGGCTTCGAGGTTAATCATCTTGGGGATGGTTGATTTGTGGTGTTTGATGCTTTTCTTTATTATTATAGCTACTCCTCCTGAGGAGGGAATAGAATCTCTGTCAGTTCTATAAATGTTATAGCCATTTATTTTAAATGGTTCAGAGTTTTTTAGGTGGGTTTCGGTGATGCAGGCTATGTCTACTTTGTGGCGTGATAAAAATTCTATTACCGTGGATTTTTTGGACTTTATGCCGTTGGCATTCCAGTTAACAAATTTGATTTCATGCATGTTAATTATTGACATTATTATTATTATTTATTAAATTTGTTTGGTTGACTGATAGTTGGTTTGTGATTGAGTTAAAGATGGAGGTTATGATAGTTTGTATGTTTTGGAGTATGTTTTCAATAAAATCTTGTATGGTTTTTTGTAGATTATCATTAGATAGCCCATTGTATATTTTATTTGCATGCATATGGATGGGTGTTGATTTTCCTCTAGCAATATCTGCATACGAGGTTATGTTCAATGTTTCAGGAAGGTGGTTGAAAGTGTAGGTTTGTTTTATTACGTTTTTTATTGGTTGGCTTTTAGTTTGGGCGTATTTTGGGCGTTTGTAGATTTTTGGTTCATTATATTTTTGAAGTATTTACAGCCTTTGTAATTCGCAGGATGTGGTTCGTTGCAGTTTACGCATACTGGGGGTTCTTTAGTTTTTTTAATGCATTTAGTGTAGTGATGTGGACCATTGCATTTTACGCATCTGGGATTGAGTTTGCAGGATTTGTGGATGTGTCCATATCTCTGACAGTTTGTGCATTGAGGGGGATCTTTGGATTTTCTGCGTTGTTCCGTGATAATAATACAGTTAAATAGCTTATTTAGCTTGAAGATATCTTGGGATATGGGGCTGTTGAATAGCTGAACTGCTATTAATGAGGTCGGTGTTTTATCTTTGCTATTTAGTCTCGTCACGGATTTGACTGGGAATTTCAGATTAATTAGTTCTTCCTTAATTTCCGTTTCGGTAATTGACAATGGCAGGTTCCTTATTATTGCCGAGATCTCTTTTTCATCTTTCAGTCTATACGTGTAGTATTCGTATTTTTTATAGTCTAGGAATTTGGTAAGTGCTCGAAAGTCATCGATTGTTTCTACGTTAATTTTTATTTTGTTTGATCTAGCTGTGGCAGTAAAACCGTTCAGTATCGTTTCTGATATTGCTTGGCGGAACTCGGTGAATTGCGTTATATTTATGACGAATAAAGGTGGTATTTTTGGAGTAGTGTTATCTTCATTAATTTGCGATTGCGTTGCCATTCAACAAGTATGATGTTGTATTAAACGAACATTTAAATAAGGTCATAAAGAAAAGTAAAAAAAAATCATGATAATGATTCAAAAGGCCGTGGAAATTTGGTTACATTTCTTAGTCATTTTACTATAGATAATATTATATCCATCATTTCTAATTTAATTAAATCAACAATAACAAAAAAAGTAAATGAAGCAAACATGTTTTCGGTGTTATTAGACACAACACAAGGTATATCAGTAATAGATCAATGCTCTATTGAGTCTATTGTCTTACGATTTGTAACTGATGGAATGATTAATGAAAGATTGATATCTGTAAAATTATGCACTGATTCTACTGGTAAAGGTATGATGAACCTTTTACAAAATGCATTGGAAATGGTTGGTTTGGATATAAAACATTGTATTGGAAATTCCACAGATGGTGCCGCTAATATGAGAGGGGCATATAATGGATTTACATCTTGGCCAAGTGTAGCAGCACCTGAACAAGTACACATTTGGTGCTATAGTCATGTTCTCAATCTTGTAATTAGCGATGCAACCAAAAGTCCAATTGCAGTAGCTAATTTTTTTTCTTTAATCCATTCTTGTGCTGTTTTTTTTAAAGAATCATACCAAAGAATGAATATATGGAAAGAAATTAGTGAAAAAGATAAGTATAATAATTACAAACGATTACAATCAATAGGTGAAACAAGGTGGACAGCCAAACAAACAGTATTAAAAAGAATATTTGGTTCATATAATAGTACTGATGACAATGGAATGTTGACTAATCTTATAATTGCTTTAACAAAAATTGAACAAAAACCAAATTTAAACCCAGATATAAGATCAAAAGCCAGTAATTTTATTTCATCTTTTCTAAAATATGAAACTATTTTAATAGCTCATATGTATATGAAAATATTTCAAATCACAGGACCATTATCAAGATATTTACAATCAAGTAAACTAGATCTTTTAAAATGTCAACAAATGGTAACAAGTGCTTTAGAAAGTCTTAAAAATATCCAACGTAGTATGGAAGATGTAAAAAGGGTTAGTGATAAATATATAATTAATATTAATAATGAAATTGCAACTATGGCTGATTGTTTTAATTTAACTGTTGAAGAAAATTCAGTCAGAATTTCAAATTAAAAGAATATCTAAGAAAAAGAAAATATTTAATTATGAAAAAGAAGTTCTTATTGCTACCAATACTACCCCTGAAAAAAAATTTACAACTGAAGTATATAATATAGTATTAGATACAATAATAAATAGCATGACTACTAGATTTGTAAATAATAATTCTTTATATTTTGACCCATCACTATTATCTCCAAACAATTTCCCTCTTAATGATGTGCCTGAAAATGCGTTTTTAACATTGGCTAAAAAATTAAAACCATTTTTAAATTATGATGATGGAGATAATCTTAAAGAAATAAGAAATGAACTCTTAGATGAACTATTAAATTTCAGCAAATCGTGGAAGTATTTGAAAAACTCTAGAAGATGAATATCATGTCCATAGTTTATCAAATAATATGAATGATGAAGATGAAAATCAAGAAAAGGAAGACTTAGAAAATCAATTAAAACCTTGCCACCTTACTTGTAAACATTGTGCAATTTGTTGTTACAGATTACTAGTTAAGTACAACTTATTTTCTAATGCATACAGCTTATTAACTCTAGCTTATAAATATCTGTTGACGCTACCAGTTACTCAAGTGTCTTGTGAGAGATCTTTTTCATCATTGAAGTACATAAAAAATAGACTACGAAACTCAATGACTAATGAACATTTAGAAGAATTTATGTTAATGTCAATTGAAAAATCAATACTCATAGAATTGGATAACGATGTCATTACCAATGAGTTGGGTAGTAAAAGTAATTTACTAAGCAAATTGTTATTGTAAAATATTATTTAATAAATTTCCTAAAACAAGAAGCTTAAGTGTTTTTATAATATATATGTATACAAAATAAATTTCTATAGTAGTGATATATTTGTGTAAATATAAAATAATACCTGTGTATTGTTATAAGATTACTTAGAGGGAGTTTTTTGGTTTAAATACTTAATATAATGAATAAACATTTTTATGGTTGATACTACTTTACAATAGAAGCTAGGAAGAATATAAACTATGTATGATAATAAATTTATAATATCTTCTACCAATATGTAGGCCAAATAAATTGTTTTATACTTCTCTCAATCAAAAAATGGTTAGCACGCATCTAGCAATAAGACAATAAATGGTAAAAAATTTAATTTGAAAAAAATGGCCTGAAATAAATTTATGTTGCCTGAAAATATCTGTTTGCCCGGTAAGAATTGTTGAGCCACTCCGCCCTTGGGAACGCCTAATTACATGTGAAATATGAATATCTCTTAATTATATTGTTGAACGTAATGATACAATTGTAGCATTTAGGAATCATTAGTAATCAAGTAACACAAATATTAATAGTATAATAAAATCTTTTTTTTATTCCTGTACACTTGCTAATAAATTTTAAATATAAAAAATATAAAATTATGCCAACTACTATTTTGAGGATTCCATCTGTAAAGGTGATTTCTGATGTTGAATTGGACGGCAATGTTTTAAAATATTTGAAATTATTTCTCTAAATACCTTGAGGTCTTGGATGGTATTTATCCAACCAGAAAGTGATTCTAAAATACATAAATTCAAAATCAAATGATTAAAACTCAAATAGGTCAAAAAAATGAAAAAGAAGCCAAATAATTAGACTACAATATTTATTGTAAATATATATATATAAACAATAAACATATTGAAATCATATTTTTGGATCTAAAAAAGAATAATCTGTTAGCAGATGCCACATTATAAGTAGGTAAAACCAGCTTGTAAATGGAAAATAAACATACTGAAGTCAAAATAAAAAAAAGACTATTGAAAAAATGAGAGAATTAAGTGTTTGTTAAATAAATGAAGCATGGTAACAAACAAATAAACAATTTTGAAGTGTATATAATATATTATATTATTATAATAATTAAAGAAATTATGCTATTATCGTAATAATTTACAATATACAATTTATAACTTTATTGACAATATTGTATGATTGTTTAATACTGTAGCACACCTATGTGATATAGCCTATATATATTTAACTACATTATTATAAATAATTTACAGTAGTATCTAGTATGTATTGGTATTAGGAAAAATGAATTACCTGATAACACTTTGTATATTTCAAGAGCCACAAAAGATTTCTTTGTTTTGCCATGGAAACTAAATTGCTCACCAATTTCTCTTGTCATGCATAGATTAAAAGCAGTTTTAACTGCAAGGTTTATTGAAGTCGATGCATTTACACGAAGTGATACATATTTTTTCTAAAAAAAAATTAAGAAAATTATATCACATGTTTATAATTGTAATATAATGTATATAGTATAATATATCTATTATTATAATACCAATTCTTCTTTATTTGCTTGAGAATATTCGTGGGTTGATGATATAAATTTTTCAACCATTTCAAGGTTATTATTTGTTGCAATAGGTAATAAACCTAAAAAGGGTGCTGGAATTTTTGGCAATGGAATTGCAGAGCTACGGAGTTTCTTATCACTTTCTAATATTTTGTTATTTTTTTTATCCATTGATTCCAAATAATTACAAACTTTTATTTGATTTGAATTATTTAACAAAAGTTGTGTTAAAATTTGTTGTTGGCTCTTTTTAATGCTTAATTTTATTTTTTCAATTCATCATTGCAATAACAATTGTGTTTTGTTGATTCTACAGCTGATATATTGTAATCTGTAAAAATATATTTTAATATAGTTATTGTATACATAAACATAATTATAAATAAAAATATATTACAAATATTGATACTATTAAATTATATTGTTAATTTAACACTATTTTACAGTCAATAGAAATTATTTATATAAAATTTCAAGATTTATTTTACCTGATGCATCATTATCATATTGTATCATTTCATTTCCATGATTCGACGGAGATCCAATACTCACATTGTCGTGATGCTCTTGCTCTACAAAACTACCTAATAATTCCTCCAATTCCATTGCATGATCTATAAATATAAATATAAATTTATTTGATTTATAAAAAATAATAGTTGATAATAATACTTGAATCAATTTCTTGCAGGTCATTATTCACCATTTCGAAACAATTTATTTGATTTGATACACTTTTATCTTCAGCATTTGTTGAAACAAGATTATTGCATGTAGATGAATCGACTAATAAAATAATAAATTAAAAACTAATAACAATAAATTATATATAAAAGCTAGGTATAAAATAAATATAATTAACCTGAAAAAATATCTCGTTTTTCATAACCATTTGTATGATTAGTATCTACATTTGAATATAACACTGCATCTTTTGAAATTATTGCAGGCAATAATTCACTTGTATTTTCAGAGCTAGGGCTATTTACTACATTATGTGTAAATGTTGATGGACCACTCAAAAGTGTTACTGCTACAAAGTTATTATCTTTTAATGTACTATCCTTTTCTTTATATTTATAGTTGGTTGGATGTTTCTTAGATTTCACATTATAAGATGTTCCTGTAATTATATCAGCAGCAGTATCACTATTCTCTGAATCTGCTTGTCCAAAATCACTACCTTCAGAGTCCTGCATTGTCTCAATATCATCACTGTCATCATTACCAGACAAAGATTTTGCCATTTCTTTTGCTATTTTTTCTTTGCCTAGTAATAAACAATTAATATATATTAGTCAATATTCAACTAGACAAAAGTGTTTAGAAACTCACTAAAAGGACCAGACATTTTTTTATTATTGAACCATTTTCCATCATTTGTGTTTGGAGTGTAACAAACATGTATCATTTTTTCAACTTGATGGGTTTTAAAATTGATTTTAGAATTGGAAAATTCTGATTTCGTAAAGGGAAACCAACATTTCCCAACTTTATGATTTTTATTCCTCTTAAATTTAAACCATTTTGTGGGTACATGTTGTACATTGTTCTCGTCAGAAAATAGAACAACTATCCAAGACCTAAATCACATTTTATTGTTACTAAATAATATGGTGTATTTTTTAAAGTATTACTTGTAATGAATATTCAATATAGGTTAGAAAAATAAAATTTCTTCATCTGAATTATTTAGCAACAAATTTATGAATTTGTATGCCTTCTAACTAACTTATTATACTTTATATACATTTTATGGTTATTATACAACTTTTTATTATAGTTCTATAGACAATATTAGAAATAAGTAGAATAATGAACATTTTTTTTTATTATAATTTTTACTATTTAAATTATAAGGCAATAAATTGAATGAAATATAATATTGAAAAATAAAACTGAGCATTAAGATGTTTTAAATATGTACATATAAATATAAAATAAAATAAATAAATAATAATATTATTTTAAGTGTAAAAATGGCAAAATAACAGCAGAAGAATTACTGTTATCTCCTAAAGGCAATCGTACAAGTTTTTCCTTAATATATTTTAGATACCAATACTCTAAAGGGCTAAGATTGGAGACTTTATAAATTTCCAATATTGAAGATAGATATGGTTCAGTAAAAAAATTTTTCATCTTTTCATAGCGACGTCCAATTATAACAGTTTCATTATTGTCTTTTAATGTAGCTATATTTTCTATTATAATAACTGATCCATTTTTCAATTTTACACAATTATTAGCTGAGTTAATTTTCACTGTAAAACTTTCAAAACGCCAACCAGTATAATGAGGAAATCCAGTACCAGAAATTAATGGTCTATCACTCTGACAAACAGCATTTATTGGCCCTTCTTTACAGAACTGAGTTTGATTAATATTTAATTTATATGCACGACGCTCTTCATATCGATGGATTAATTGTTGTAGAGGCTTTACTCCAGTTCGCACATCCCGTTTTAAAGGTTGCATACAATTTTCAAACGGAAAAGCTGATATTGTTTCCAATGATTCATACTTTTTAGCGTCTTCAGCCTGATGACATAATGCATGGATATTGTGAGATATATATGATTGTCCATATAGACTTTTGAAAGTTACTATAAATTGTCTAAGTAACAAATTTGCATAATTATTGAATTAATCAGTGCATTTTACAAGAAGTATTCTTATGGCTACTGACAGAACTACAAAATGATTATATACTTCTTTTTTTACAATATTTTGGAATACAACTATTCCTGTATACAATAAACATTGTCTTAATTCGGAAGCCTTCCATCGGTTAACATCCCTCATCGGATGCATTCTTGAGTATTCATTGGTTTTTTTTTGAAATTCAACAGGTATATAAGATGATAAAAATTTTAATTTATTATCTATAACAGTTACTAATTGAGATGGCAAATTAAGATCATGTTTTTTGTGTACCCAAAACAACTAAATTTTTTTCAGAACGCAAATACAATTTAAATGCTTATAATCATATGGAATAGAAGAACTGATATTAATTTTTGGAATTTTTGTAAGTATAGTTTCTCCTAGATGATACATTTTATCTTCATATGTTATAAAACTTTGATGTGATCTCATAGAACAATCTAAATCAGGAAAACAAACTCTTCTTTTAGACCATTCTCCAGTTATAGTACATCTTACACATGAATTTTTTCCAGTATGGCCTTTAGTGTTCAATACAAATGATTTTGCAGGTGTGTCACAAATTAATGCATATAATATTAAATTGACATGGTTATTATTAAAAGTAACACCAGTATAAAAAAGTTCATTCATCTCATTAACAAACTGTAATAAGAAACTATTTGAATCGCTCGGTTTAGTTTTTCCAAAATATGCTCCTATTATGAATACATTTGGTCTTTTTTCCTTGACATTAAAAAAGTAACCAAGAATTGGCCATAGCTGACTAGGAGGGTTGGTTGTTAAGTAGACCATCAATTCCAAAAACTAATAACAAAGTCTTTGGTGTCTTATTTTCGTTATCATTTTGGAGTAACAATTCAACTTCAGACTTAATGCTAAAATGATAATAAGTACCATTACCCATATCTTGTACAGATGTAGATTTTGGTGTATTCAATAATGTACGTGCATCTTTAGGTAAGTGCTTTGTTGAAAAACTAGGAAATTTCTTTAAACTTTTCAATAGTTCACTTAAAGCTTTATGAGAAATACGATAACGTAGTGCCCACAACGCAATTGTTAAATTTAAGTTTTCACAGTTATTTTCAAAATCTTCTGGTTCCGAAGTATTACTATTCAAATCGTCCTGACCGTTTTCTAGTAAGCTATTATTCGTTGTATTTAAATCACTTTCAAATGAATTGATTGCGTCTGATACTGATATATAATCAAGTGATTGGTCAGAAGTTGAAAACATTAAATTATTATGTTCTACTGTAGGTGATTTAATTTTAAATTCAAATTTATTGGATGAATTATCATACAATGATGATGATGTTCCTACAGTAGAATCATTTAACAAATTCAAGGCAGCTAAAGCAGCTTTTTTTCGATTGCGATATCTAGTACTTTTACATTTATTTAATTTTACAATTTTTGAATTAGGACGTTGATTTTCCATTGTATATAGACACTGAGAATTTAAACAAAAAGCACAATATAAAATTTACTTATTTTTGAACACTAATAAATTATAATTTTTATACTTAAATTATATAGGTATCTGGTATATAGAAAGTTTTTAAATGATATAAACCCAGCCTTTGAAGTATAAGTGAAATTTAAAAAAAAGTCAATTAATTGTGGTAGGAATCTGCTGCATACAAAATAAAACATTTAATATTAAGAACAAAATGTCTATATAATATGTTTAAAAATACTTAAAATATAAATAAGATATGTGTTTTATCAATGTTATGTTAAAAAAAAATCTACCTACTTTTATAATTAAAGTAATTACAATTAAATACTGAAACATGGTACGATATATTATGCAATTACATATACCTATACATATAAAATTTCATAAATAAAAAGTAAATGTCCATTCAGTCTTAATAAGGTTCAATTAATTATACTAACTTAAACTACTTTAATGAAATGAAATAAACATTTATTACTTACATATTTAAATTTGTATTTTTATTTGATTTGAGTTTGTTATGTTATATTTATAATTATATTACAGCTTGGATATTATAATATTGTGTATGATAATAACTGAAAAAAATAAAATATACAATACATATCTAAATTAATTAAAACTAATATTAATTAAAGTATACACTATATAGATGCATTTAAGTATATATGTAAAACAGTGGCGTACGCAGAATTCTTTAATGGGGGGGTTACCATATTTTATAAATAGATAATTTCGACTCATCTGACGTATGTGTTCGTTTAAAATAATTAGCAATATCATTATCATTCATACTTAGTTTACTAACCGGGCTTTTTTCTTTATTGTTTTCAACGGGTGTTACAGAATTTGAATTATTAGATTCGTCTTCGTCTTCACTCGTTTCCTTTTTTTTTTTGAAAAACATCGTTAGAGTGGTGTTATTTAATTTTCTTTTCTTATCACTCATATTGAAAAATAAATAAAAAAAATGAATTACGTTTAAAATATTAAATAATTGTATAAATACAAAAATATTGAACACAGAACGACTCGTTCTGAACGAGAGTTCAAAATAAAATGAAATTGAGCCAGTATTCTGAGTATTCAAGTTGCAGATTAGTGTAATCGACTAGTACCTTATCGTCGATCGGTTATTTGTAGAATAGTTTAGATGGTATATAATATTTATTATTATGTCAAATCACATGATTCAAAGTAGATAGCAACGATATTACGATTACAAAATATTATCTATTATACACATTACACGCACACGTATATCTGTGTATGAACTTAGTACTTTGCTCATAAGCAACCACGACCCATGTAATAAAATGTAACATGGAATGACAGTAATTATTTTTCGACAAAAATAATTATTAACGCGTTATCGGGGCCAGACTAGACCGATATACGGAACCTTTTAAAACCACCGGTAAGTGACCGACCGACAAACCGCATAATATGATCCTAGCCTAAATATAATATTCCATAAAAAAAATCATTATTTGTATTTTACTTGGGGGGGGGGGGTTAAACCCCTAACCCCCCCCCGTCGGTACGCCACTGATGTAAAATAAAATAAAGTGTGATATATTGTATAAGTTTTTAAATTTTCAGACTTATTATATTCATTAATGCTGTATTAAATTTATAAGCATGTCTTATAAATGAAATGTGTTCATACATACATTGTATATAAATGGTTTTTGTAACAGTACCTACTAATATTGTACCATCTTGCTAGGTACCTATTTTTTTTATATACTATGTATAACTAAAATAAGTATAATTATTATATTAAAGTAATACATACCTTATTTCTTTACCTTTAATAGGTGACAGTATAGTTGTATTGTGAATTTGTGACTAACAATAAAATAATTTTTAAATTTAAACTTCAAAACAGTAGACTTGAAGTTGTACCGTAAGCCGTTTATCGAGGTACGCCGATACTGCAGACTGTCGTATAAAATGCTATACGCGATAGTACGATATACAGACAGATGAACTAGCCACGGAGGCACGGAATAATATGACAATAGAAAATTAAACATGGGCACTCGGCCGCTGATTATAAAATAATATAATATATATACCATTATAATTTATATTGGAAATCGGCTATTTTTATTTTGTTATTGCGTTTGAGACGAGCATCATCATGTTATATATTTATATCCTGTTATCGTGGCTATTGTTATGTTAGACATTGGACGGTACTATTCTTAATGTATTGTCGGTTGAAATATCCGTATATGGTATATTATTATTGGGTTTTAAACTATGATATTAATTTTTAGACCTATACCTAAATAGATCTAAACACCGAGAATTCGACAAAACAAGACACAAGTAAATTAAATTATTCAATATAGCAAGTAAACAACTAAAGAAAATGTGAGAAAAAAGCCCGACCATGTGACCATGTAAGAAATAACTGGCAAGAATTGACCTTTCTTTTTGCGATTTTAAACGCGATGCTCGTCCAAACGTCCTTAACGTAATAATATTAATATAATATGATATAAATACAGACTTCTTAATCTTACAACCGAGACCGTGTCAAAAACGGCTCTCGTCTTCAATGTGTTAACATTTAACATTTTTTGCTAAATTCTCATTATTACATATTATAATATATGTAACTAATTATTTATTAATAAGTTATTATGTATGTTATGTATAATAAATACAGGTATATATAAAAACATAAGTTATTTATATTTTATACATATAATAGACTCTAACCGTAAATAATACACAATTTAGTCAATTGAACCGTCGAGACACGGTCCAGTCTATTGCACGGACCTAACACCAAAATATTATTTCACTCGGTTAACAATATTCTTCGTGAACGGTCCAGACACGGTTCAGTCGATCGAACGGACCAGACACCAAACAAAGTTTAAAAACAGTTCAAAATAAAATTAGCACTCTCCATGCACCCATCGGTCTATTTAACCGACCTCACACCCTGAAATTGTTACTCGGGTGATGTGTGTATTAACTTGTGTTAACTTATACATTAAATATTTATAGATTTTAATCAAGTAAATGTTATTTCTAAGATTTATTTATGGTTTATAAATTATGTTGAGTTTACTACTGATATTAATATGTATGTATGTTTTTGAAACTACATTAAAAAACGATAAAAAACAAATTACAAATAATTGTTAATGAACATTAAATTAATTGCATTGCATCATATCTAACATATCATTATAAAAGAGTACAAACACATACATTTTTTGTCATATAAGACATAATCAAAATTATTATGAATTTTGTGTTACACACTACACAGATTCACCAGTATAAGATCACAACATACTATTTTTGGTAATTTGGGTTTAAGTGTGTGTGGGTCATGGGTCAACTTTAAAGTAACTCTTTTGAATAAAAAAGTTGACTGAGTAGTATTATAAAATATATATTTTTTGTTACATTTGTTACGCAGTGTAACTTAGAGCTTTTTAATATTTAGATATTTTCAATTTTCATTCGCGTTTTATCGGTCACCTGGTGGTTCATCGACAATTATCACAGAAGTTAAAATGTTCTACATGTAATTCTAAACCAGAATCAGTTTTTCATTTTTCCAAAAACTCGTTATTTCAAATTTTATGTTTTTCGAAAAATCAAAAGCATACAACTTATGAAGCTGGTTATGGGGATAAATTTTATGTCTTACGACTTTCATCCTATCTCTCACGGTTTTCCCGTAAAACACTTCGTAAACGAAATATTTTTCAATTTACGAATTATACAATAATATTTGAATTTAAAAATACATAAATTTGAATTTTACAATAATTGTACAATAATATTTGAATTTTAAAATACATAAATTTGGGAATTTTTATATTTCAATGTTGGTATTCCTGCATTTTCAGTTGGCCACGATTTTTGCGTTTCTTCCATGAAAATTTCGTGATAAAAAATCTGGTTGTTATCACGGGGTCCAACTGCCCGAGCCCCGGAGATGCGCAGCGACGGACGAAAAAACGAGTACAGTCTCTCGTGGAACAGAGTATAAATAACATTGTATATATTGGTAATGTGTGTTTTATTAATATAAACTTTAATTAATTAATTAATTTTTTTATATAATCCTTAGTATACACAATTAGTTTTAGTATATAAATTTTAGAACAACTGAACACTAACATAACAATAACAAAATAATAATAATAATCTCAATAGTATAATAATATGATAGGTTAATAATAATATAGGTATATAACAATGTGTATAAAATGTTGACTACTTGTAATTTTAAATTTTAAACTGAATGTTTACTATTTTCTTTAAAAGATTAATTATAGTTATATTTTGGATATTAATTATATTTATTTATTTTAATTTAATTTAAAAAAGAAAAATAGGTTGTAAAAATACTTTGAACACAATCCTATGCAGCTTTATTAAAGAAGGATAATTTAAAGCAAGCTATAATTGATATTGTTACTCGATGGAGTTCTACATATTCAATGCTGCATCGTCTGTATGAGCTTAAGTCATTTTGTAAGGACCACGAGTTAATAAACTCTAATTTGTTTTTAAATAATTGTGATTGGGACAAGATTAGTAGTTTGGTAAATTATAATATTAGTAATAACTAGGGCTCGGAAGTTGATGCATTTTGCATTTTTTTTTAATTGATGTAGTCATTAATCTATCAAGCTAAAAATCCGATTTAGATGGTCTACTAAAATAATCTAAAATTTTTATTTTGCATTTTTTTGCATTTTTTGCCTTAATTTCTCATTGATATCATTTTATCACGGTCCTACATTTTAAATAATTTTTTTTCGACAAATACGTCATTTTTCTAAAATATAGCAAACATTTCTTTTACATATACATTTAATGATTAATTTTTTCATTAAATGTGTAAATGTCATAAAAATAAAATATACCTAATATCTTATTTTAACTTTTAAATATAGCTTATTGTTGTTAGTGTTACGCAAATAACTAGGTACCTACATTAAAATTACTGGTCGTGTTGGAGCTGTTTATCTCGCAATGTTTGAAATAAGGTATATTTATAGATTATACTTTATAGACTATACTACTATAGTATATTTATATTTAAAGTGTATTATTGTAAACAATAAAATGATTATTTTTCAATAACAGCTAACACGTATTGTAGCCACTATATTTTGTATAATATAATTTAGTATTCGACCGTCTCGTGTAGCGTGTTGTTGACCGTTGTCCTGTCTTAAGAACTTTTCTATTAAAAAATGCCTAAAAATAAAATTTCGACTAGTGCTCGTTTACATGCGTTTGTGTCTGAATTCGGAAGTGATATTTTTTCAACTGATGGATATATACTTTTTTGTAAGATATGTGACGTTAAGGTTGCCGCAGATAAAAAGTTCACTGTGGAACAATACGTGTCACGTCAAAAGCATTTTCATGGTATTGAGCGCAAAAATTTACAAACTGAAAAATCAAAAAATCAAAGTTTACTGACACAACCATCCAGAAAATGTACATTTAATTATGATTTGTGTCAAGCCCTTTTATCGGCTAATATTCCGTTGAATAATATAAAAAAGTATTGTGAAAATAAAAAACTGTGGATTTCTATCGACGAAACCACAGATGTAGAAGGCCGGTACATCGCGAATGTAATTATCGGAACGTTAGAAATTGGATGCTCAGGAAAAATATTTTTACTTGACACAGAAGCACTAGAAAAAGCTAATCATACCAGCATTGCTAAATTATTGGATAAAGCACTTCATATTTTGTGGCCTCAAGGGATTAAATACGACAATATTTTGCTGTTTTTGAGCGATGCAGCGCCATATATGGTAAAGCCTGTAAAGGCATAAAAATAATGTACTCCAAAATGGAACATGTCACCTGTTTAGCTCACGGACTACACAGGGTTGCTGAAGAAGTTCGTAAATGTTTTCCTAAAGTTGATCAATTAATATCCAACGTAAAAAAATTTTTTTAAAGTGTCCTGCTCGTATTCAATTTTTTCGAGAAAAGGCACCGAATATTTCTTTACCACCACAGCCTGTATTAACTAGATGGGGGACGTGGCTAAGTGCCGCAAATTATTATTGTGAACACTTCGAAACTTTAAAGGAAATAATACTTGGTTTAAATAGAGAAGACGCTACATCGATTGAGAAAGCTCAATATTTCAAGGACGATTGTAATTTGAAAAGTGACTTGATATACATTTACTCTAATTTTGGAACATTAAGTGATTCAATAACTCAGTTAGAAACATTTGGGCTTAGTCTTTATCACTCGATAAAAATTGTACAAGATGTAGAAAATAAAATTCAACAAGCAGAAAATAGAGTAGGACAAGATATAAAAAAAAAATTAAAATCCGTTTTGGATAAAAATACGGGCTTTAAAACAATGACAACAATTTCAAAAATTTTAAATAGTGAAAACGTGTCGAACCAAAACTTTCCAGACGACCTCAATAATTCCGATATTGCTCATTTTCAATTTGCACCAATTACATCAGTAGACGTAGAAAGAAGTTTCTCAAAATATAAGAATTTACTTTCAGACAATCGCAGGTCATTTACTATGGAAAATATCAAACATGCACTTATTTTTCAATGTAATAAATTTGATTAGGTTTTTTAATTAGGATCATTTTTATATTTTGTTATGTATGGTTTATATTTAAATAACAATTTTTAACAAGATGTTAAATAAAAGGTTTTTTTTCTTAAAAATATAAAATATAAAATAAGTCATTTTTTTGCATTTTTTAGTTAATTAAGTCATTTTATTTCATAATTTGACAATTGTTGGGTCATTTTTTGCAGTCATTTTCCATCATTTTTAGGTCATTTTTTAAGGTTCTTTAGGTCATCAACTTCCGAGCCCTAGTAATAACTATAATAAAAATATACTTTATAATGTACTTAATTTAAATTATGAAGGTAAATTCACTTGAGCCTGCTTATTTTGCCACTAAAATACTTCAAAAAAAAGGATTTGACACTGGGTGATTTTTTGGTATTTGGCAACAAACAAAAAGTAAATTTCAACAAATAAATTCATTGTTATCATTCTATTGTGTAGTCAATGAATAGTCGTCTAGAACAATTAATGGACAGTAGTATATTTGTTGCAGGTGACATGATTCGACATAACCTACCATGTTTAAATTAGGACTTAAGTTATGATTTTATTTTAAATATTTAACTTTGTTTACAGCTATTTATTTAGATCCTCGATTTATGTGTACTTTAACAGCTGCAAAAAAAACAAAAAGCAATTGATCATCTTATTAAAACTTGGACTTTAAAAGAATCAATTTCTGGTGTTAGTAAATATTCAAGTTTTATAATTAGGGGGTAGATTCATATGCTCCAAAATCTAACCTTTAGATTTAAGCCCTCGTGTACAATTTAATTTTGAAAATCAATTTTTAGAATCAAAATTAAACGAGAATTTAGCTGGATCAACTAATGAAAGGGTTATTGAAGTTGATGAGCAAATCTGCGATAACGAAGATCCATTTAAGGAATTTCTCATTGGTTGTTCATACACATCTTCACAAAACCCATCATTGAATGCAGTGGCGCCGAACACGGGGTATAGGTCGTGCGATCGCCAGACCAAATTTTTGGGGTGGTGGTGGTGGTCAAGTTGGTGGTTATAAATAATAATAATATTATACTATACTTCTTGTAGATATATTATTGTTTCATAACACATAATTAATTAATTCCGTTAGCCATTTTAGAATATAATAACTATTAACTAATAAGCTATAAGAATTAAGAATTGCCAATTATATGCAGTAAGACCTGTGTAATGTGTACAGCGTAAATAACAATATAATATCGTTATAAATGTACCTATATAATAATTAGTATTATGTGGGTATGGGTACTACGAACTATTGTCAGTTCTAATAATTCTATATTTCTATTTATTGTATTTATATTATTATATCAATAATAGCTTATCATATAGTTGGCCCGTGGACGTTGATGTTAATAATATCATATAACTATGTACGGGAAAAATAAAAAAAGTCTATTTATAAATTATATTTAGTATGGATGTACGGGTTCGTACGGTGAATAGGTTTTATTAACATTTCATAAGCTACAATATAAGTATTGCCTATGCCTAATGTCCAGTGTGCCTTTTATGTTATAACCGCAATTGGCGCAATTATTGTTGTACTCTTCAGCCTTCTTTTCTTAGTTCATTTCTTAATTCAAATATGTCTAGTGAAAGTGAAAAATGTAATTTTTGTAATCGTTTAAGAAATAATTTGAATAAAGTAAATTGGAATCGCCATTTAGCTAAGTGTGAACTTTTATTTTCGACAAAAATAACTAAACCAAACAAAAAATTTAAAAATGATCGATGTGGCGATATTAAATCATTTTTTCATATAAAAGACCGAAAAACAGAAAATCCTGATTCTGATAAACAGATTCATATGACACGCAGGTAATTATAAAAATTATTTATCTACTTATAATTTTAAAATGTATTGGCATTTTACCAAATTAAAATAAAAAATTTACAATTTATTAAAAAAAATACAAAAAGCTACAATTAAAAATATATGTTTTTAATTATAATTTTTTGTTGTACACTTCATGTGTTAAAAAGGAATTTTTAT
Organism: Rhopalosiphum padi; assembly: GCF_020882245.1. NCBI lineage: Eukaryota > Metazoa > Arthropoda > Insecta > Hemiptera > Aphididae > Rhopalosiphum > Rhopalosiphum padi. Next base: position 78,048,342 of record NC_083599.1, read on the forward strand.
TCATTGTTTTACAACTAAATTTACTATATAAATTCTTTAAATCTATTAATGACAGAAAATTCGCCTGCAGCTTATGAAGACCCTACAAGTGTAGAAAAGGATAACCTATTGTATTTGGAAAATTGTGAATCTACTCAATTACATCTTTTGGAGGTAAGCAATTATATTTTTGATTAAAAACAATATTGTTATTTGACTAGTAAAAAAAAAAATAGATACTGATAACTATTTTTATTATTTATATAAATACTTAATAAATAGGTAGTATTGTAGTAAGTATTAAGTAGATTGTTTAAGATAACTTATTAGTATAAGACTTATTAGAAATATTTTTTCAACCTTGAATTTTGATTACATATTCTAAAATGTCTGAGAAATTGAACAATTTTTAAACCAACATTTTAGAATTCTAGCAACCACAATATTGTATCAATGGTGGAAAATTATTTTTATTTAAGTTTTATATTTTTCTTATAAACTGTTTTTATTTGTTATTTAATGAGTTTTTTATTAAATAATTTAAATAAAAATGAATTTTTTATAAATTTGTATTACTCATTTACTTAAGTTTTAGGTATATTGAATTTATAATTATATAATAATTGTGATGTTTTACTTTGGAAAATATTAAGTATAAACTATTAAATTCAAAATTAAGTAATTTTTTTTGTGTAGTTATTTGTTTAAGTAAACATAATAATTATAAGGTATAAATAAATTTGTTATAGGAGAATACTTCTGAAGATTGTTTTGAATTATCAGCAGCCTCAACTTGGAAAAATGATCCCTTCCTGTTAACAAAAATTAAGCATTTTACACCAGAAATTATAAGTATGATTGTAGAATGGGGACCATGTCAGCCAACTTGTGATGTTCTACCAAATAAAGAATTTTTAAAAGACAAAGATGGACGGCATTTTCATGCAGAATGGTACTACAGAACTCATACAGATGGAACTAAAACAAGAAGAAACTGGTTAACTTATTCACCATCGCTAAATAAGATATTTTGTTTAGACTGTATTTTATTAGGAAGAAAAACCGTTAAAGCTTGGGTAGAAGTTGGATTTTCTCACTGGAAGAATATGGGCATTGCAATAGTTAACCATGAAACAACTAATGCTCATATTGAAGCTTCATTAAAAATGAGGTTAAGGGAAACTGTTTTACCCTTAATTCCATCCTTGGAAGTAAACCGAAAATCAAGTGTAGCTCTTAATAGGGAAATTGTGAAACAACTAATAGATATAAAAGTCTTTTTGGGACGCCATTGTTTGCCTTTTAGAGGGCATAGAGAACGCTGGACTGATCAACTCAAAGGTAATTTTAAAGACTTGGTACTTCTGTTATCTGAACATTCGCCGGCACTTGCGTCTCATGTTTAAACTCTCAAATTAAAAGGACGTAAAGATACATCTTTTATTTCCTGGGATCGCCAAAATCTTTTAATTGAATCTGTTTCAGAATACATATCACAAATTGTTCAATCTGATATTATTTCATCAAGAATATTCAGTGTTTCACTCGATTCTACCTTTGATATAAGGTTTAAGAAAATTTTTTTTGGGGGTACGTGGTGGATGTATTGCCTATAATGGAAAGTTTGCCCGACTATTTTAATACTGTCTCGGCGCCACTGATTGAATGAATCGAATGAATCACAAAGTTTGTCATCTTCAAAACAGTTAATGAGAGAAAAAATTGAAGACTGGTAGAGTAAAAAGATTAACTTATAAAGCAGATGTGATCAATTATTGGAAAGAAAACAAAATAGCAAAGCCTCTTATTGGAACTGGCACAAATATTCATGGCAGTACCAGCAACACAAGTATGCTTATTAACTTTATTGACAAAATTATTAAGAATTAGTATATTTTTATAAAATCAATGACTTGCTGGGTTACACTAAGCTAAGCTATTATAAAAGTTTCATTAATTTTGTAAATAAGATAATTTATTAATCTTAGAACCCTAAATAAAACTTTTAGTATTAGTTATTTATAATTATAGTTTTATATTTTTAACTAATATATTTTTTGTCTTTTAGGTTAGTGTTGAACGTAGCTTTTCTGGCTTAAAATTTATATTGTCAGACTTGAGAAGTTCAATTTCAAGTGATATATTAGAAGACATATTAATTATTAGAGGAAACAATCAATAACATATAAAATGTATAATTTATTTTGTTTTTAAGTGTATTCATGAATATATATTTATATTAGACATAGGTATTTATTTTGTTATTTGTGAATGTAGTATGTACTATTTAAAAATGGAAATATGGTAATAGGTATAATTTAGATGGTATAAATTATACTATGATGAATAACGATAAACGCAAAAGTTGAATAACGTTTAAATTTAGGATTTTTAAACGTCGTACTTAGGTTGAACGATTTTTAAAAACCCAACATTTGAAATAACGAGTTTTTGGAAAAATGGAAAACTGATAGTGGTGTAAAATTACATGTAGAATATTTTAACATCTGTGATAAATTGTCGTTGGACCAACAGGTGACCGAGAAAATTGGAATGAAAATTGAAAATGTTGTTAATAAGTTGTATTTGTTAATAGACATAGTAACCAAAAAAAATTTATATATTTTATAATGTTACTCAGTCAACTAACTGCCAATCTTTTTATTCATAGGAGAAACTATTAAAGTGACCCATGCACACTTAAAAACTAAAACCTAAAAAAAAATATTATGTTGTGATCCTACTGTGGAATCTGTGAATCTGTGTAACACAAAACTCATAATAATTTTGATCATGTCTAATATGACAAAAGATATATGTTTTTGTACTCTTTTATATACCAATGGCATAACTGAACGTTTATAGAAATTCATGATCCAGTGATACACATTTCGAATAATATTATATAACAAATGTTGAATATGGTGTAATGCTATGAATTTAATGTCCATCAACAATTATTCGTAAATTTTTTTTTTAAATGCAGTTTCAAAAACTTACATACACATTAATATCAGTTGTAAATTCAACAGAATTTATAAACCATAAAAAAAACTTAAAAATTTCATTTATTTGATTAAAACCTATATATATTTTATTTATAAGATACATAGTTATTAGTTACATAAAATATGCATAAATTATAAAACTGTTATATATATCTATTAAAAATTATATGGCCGAAATATAAATATAAATATTTTTTATTTTTTCCTATGTTTGTCATTAAATACAAAAAAAAAAATAGCAGAGACGAGACATGTTTATTTTGGTGAATTGATTCAAGAAAGCGCAATTAAATGAACTGGTTCACATTGTTTAGTGAATCATTTAATCATAAGAATCATAAATCATAATTAAACTTATTCATTAAACTTATTCATTTGTAAGTTATCGCGATTAACAAGTTCATTTAATTGAATCAGTACTTGATTCTACAGTTAGTTTTTTCGTATCGTAATTATTCAAAATAAAATAAAATCACTTAATTCTAATTTATATATTAAAAAATTGAAGTCGTAAAGTTTGTAAAGTTTGTAAGATTTGAATATAAAACAGTTAGTTATAGGAATGTAAATATCCATTAAACAATAAATCACTATTTCCATTTTTTTGTTTTTATAGATGAAAATTTGAATTTATATAGTGTAAAAATAACTAAAATTAAAATAATTAGTTTGTTGACACATTAAAAAAGACAATAAATAAAAATCTTCTATACCTTATAAGGAGATAAGTGAAAAGAAATAATATTAGTCACAATAATCTTCATATCAAATAAATCTTTTATTTTATTTTTTATTTATTTTAAACCTATGTCAAACTATGTTTGTTGATCAAACATCAGATATTTATCAATACAGTAATATGGAAAACTTGCTAGATAGTGATGCGATATATTTTAATCATGTAAACATTTAAACGTTAATTCAAACATCCAATTTATCTGAAATCTCTTCTTTGTAGACTATAACAAAAAAACAAATATCATATAAATAAAAGCATAAGCATACATTTTGTGAATATAAATGTTAAATAACCATCACCAATGTACTATTATTTATTTATTTATTATAATAACGATGTTATAGAATATCTGGTTTTTTTAAATGTTTAAACTATTGTGATAAAAATGAAAAATAGGTAAACAGTAACACAAAAATAGCAGACAGTTATGAATACAATAATGTTGTTGAGTAGGTACATCAAATTAAATGGATGTTGAGGTTGAACATAAAAGTGTAAATTATTTCTGTCCTCTATAATTAAGAGTAGAATATTGTAAACTATAATGTATTATTTAAATCCCTAACTTTACATATAAGTCTCGCGGCGACACTCGTTCAATACACATGTGTCTTTCTGCGCTCCGTATATATACGATGTATTTCGCTCGTGTCTGTTCGCTTTTTTTTGAAACTTAAACCAAAATACGTATAGTGTTTTTCTTTCAGCTTGTCTTTCTTACACAGAGACAACAGTAAGCTCAATTCATTCACTAAGTGCTCTAAAGCTTATTCATTTAAATTATTCTTTACGTTATACTATAACTCACAGTATTGCATAACGCACATACACACACACACACACACACGGGTACCGGCCGATGCGGCGGTACCTCTTATCGGAAAGTCGCCGAGTCTGTGGCAACGATCAACGTTCAACTACTTATCTTCAGTGATAGTAATATTATATATTTTAATTAATTACCTTGACCAAGAATAACACAAACTCACAATCTAATGTTAATAACACCCAAACTTCCCAAAAAGCAACTAAACCGATCGCGATCAAATTAACCAAAACAGCTGATAGTTGGAAAACGGCCCAACAAAATAAAAGACTGCTTTCTAGTTCATCAAACTCACAACCTGACTCGGCACCTCTCCTCAAACTCACAAAAGCAAATTATTCAAAACCACTAACCGTTATGAAGTACTCGCCCAAAATGAAAATAAAAATAATTCAGATGGTCCTGGAGATAATGATATATCAGAACATGATGCTGAACTCTTGGTTAAACCACCTCCTCCTATTTATATAAAAGGAGTGCTTGATTTTCAAGGTCTATGTACCAAATTAATCGAACTCATCGGAGTTGATAATTTCATCTGTAAATCTACAATAGATCGTCTTAAAATTCAAACAAAGCACCATGAATCTTACAGAGCAACAATTCAACTCTTAAAAGAAAATAAAGCCGAATATCACACTTATCAACTAAAAGAAGATAAGCCATTACGCGTAGTGATCCGGAACCTACATCCCTCTACCAAAACTGAAACTATCAAAGACGAATTATTATTCCGCGATCTCGATATCCGCCAAGTTACAAATGTCCTACATAAAAATAGCAAAGTCCCTCTGTCACTATTTTTTATAGACCTGGAACCTGTTGAAAAATCCAAAGAAATCTTACTACTACAAAACTTGCTTCACACCAAAGTCAAAGTAGAGGAACCGTACAAACACATAGTAATAAGCCAGTGCACCAACTGCCAAGACTACGGCCACACACAAAACTATTGTGGATACACCCCCACGCTGTGTGAGATGTGGAGCTAATCATCCTTCAGCAGCCAGTACAAACTCTCGTGAACACCCGCCAAAATGTGCTTTTTGTGCCAATAATCATCCTGCCAACTACAAGGGGTGCACCATATACAGAGAACTGCAACAACGCAAGTATTCAAATAAAAATAATAATGCACCTGTAAATAATTCTAGACTTAAGCAATCAAATGTCCAAGTAAGCCACCCATTTCAAGATAGCTCACCTAATAATTCTTCTAATACCAAAACTTACGCTCAAGCTACTCCCAACGTTCCTCCACAAAACTCCTCTGACTCCTGTACATCTGATATCAGTAAAGTAATGTCAAGTTTTATAGATGAATTCAAAGCCCTCATACATCCGCTACTAGCTCTACTTACTAAAGTAATATCCAGCCTATTAGACAAAAAAAATGACTAATCGCTCACCCACTAACGCTTCATTATTAATTCTCCAATTTAATGCAAATGGCCTAAGAAACCACATAAACGAATTACAAATAATCTTACATTCTAAACGTATCGATATTGCTATGATAACTGAAACCCGTTTCATCAATAACTCTTACTTTTTTATTCCCGGCTACAAACTAATTAATACCAACCACCCTGAAAACACTGCACATGGAGGTGGTGCCATATTCATAAAATCCTCACTAGAATTCCAAGAACTCCCGAGCTTCCGACTAGACTACCTGCAATCCTGTGCGCTAACAATAAAACTAAACTTTACACCATTCACTATTGCAGCTATATATTCCCCTCCTATACATAAAATTACCAACCAAAAGCTGACTGACTACTTCAATACCATCCAACAGGACAACTTCATAATTGGAGGAGACTACAACGCTAAACACCAATTTTGGGGCTGTCGGGCCAATAACCCAAGAGGACTTATCCTATATAACTTTGTCATAAATAATAATTTCAAAGTACTTGCCCCACCTGGACCAACTTACTGGCCAACGGCCAACGTCCTTAAGAAAAAACCCTGACATTCTGGACATATTCGTTACTAAAATTCCTAACAGAATACACACTACCACTGAAAACCTGTTAAATTTAAATTCTGATCACTCCTCAATACTGCTAACTGTAAACACATATCCACCACTCCGCCCCCAACCACCTAAACTATTCTATTCTCACACCAATAAGCTCCTATTCCATAACCTTGTTCAACAAGAAATTAAATTAAATGTCAAATTAAAATCTACTGACGACATCGACTTAGCAATTAACGACCTAACTAATTGCATACAAACAGCTGCTTGGGTATCAACAAATCCAAATGAGCTCCCCAAGGTAACTAATCTAACTCCCCAAAACATAAGAGTTATCATAGCCGAGAAACGTAGATTAAGGGCTCAATATCAGCGAACTAGACTACCTTCGGATAAACATAAATACAATAAACTGGCAAACAAATTAAAAAAATTCTCACTAAATATAAACTAGAATCACTTCATAACCACTTATCTAATCTATCAAATAAAGACGGAAGTCTTTGGAAAGCTACCAAGCAAGCTCTTAAATATAAATCTTCGAATATTCCCATCAAAAAAGACAACGGCACTTATGCTTCTAAAGACTCAGAAAAAGCAGAATTATTCAAGACCCATCTGCATAACACGTTTCAGCCCCATGAAAACATAATTAACTATGACAATATCAACACAGTAAATCAGTTTCTAGATACTCCCCTTCCCCTCTCTACCCCTGTCAAACACTTCTCACCAAATGATGTCAAGTACATAATTCAAAAATATCCCAATCAAAAATCACCGGACTATGACTTACATACTACATAGGTTCCCTAAAAAAATAGATTTAAGAAATAAATGATTGAGTCAAATATCACAGGGTTCATCTATAAAAAATGTAGATTTTGAAAAAGGTTTGTATAATAGGGGATCAGGTAAGTATACAATATTAAATTGTAGTGTTTATTATACAAATATTCTATAATTACATTAGAACGTGCATTAAATACTTTATGGAATATTTATTCCTTATAAGCAACTTACAGTTTACTTGGTACTAAATAACACACAGTTAATAAGAACAACACGTGATATTGTAAAATCAACAGAACTTTTATCTGTAAAAAAAGCTTAATTTAAAACATTCTTTAGCTGTTGTGTACATTACATTTTGGTTCGCAACATATACAGTGGAAAAACTCCCTGTATTTGATGGTTTTGCCTCTCCTAAATGTGCAAGGAGATTAAAACATGATGCTATTCCTTTAAGGTATTTAGTATACTATCATTTATGATATTTAAAGTATTGTTAGATATTTTAAATTTAAATTTATATATAGTATAAACGGATATGAATATTCTTCACCAACTAAATGCCCGGATACATTAATTAGTATTCCAAGTGGAACTTTTAAAGTAACTCCATTATTATATGATAACTTAAGGTGTGGATTCCCTAATATTGTTATGTAAAATTTACATGATACGTCAATCATTTTGATTATCAGCAAATCAAATGTATTGTCATTAAATAAAATAACACCTTTGGAAGTAAATTGTAAAAAAAATTTATTTGACATCAACTGTAAAGATGTATCAGTTACCGGAGGTATTAGTCAACAGCAGTTAGAGTTTCTATTCGGAATAAATCAAACAAAAGCTTTTGATTGATTTTTCGTTATAGTTTATGGTCCTGATTATTCTCCCAAAAGTCCCCGGTGATAACACATGTGCTTAACTTTTAAGGGTGGTTTTTAGGGGTGAAAATTGCTCAAAAATCAGTTTTTCACTAATACCTCCTAAAATATCAACTGGACAACTAAAACACCTATATACTAAATTAAAGCTGAGTAAATTATCTATAAAAAAGTATCCAAAGTCATTAAGCCTACAATCAAAAGGTTTCAAGAAAAAAAAATTAATTAAAAATTAGTATGTATAAGAATTTTTTTCCGATAGATATTTATGAAAATCGTCGTGTACGGTCTAAGCTACCACACTTTTACATTCATTGATATTAATACTACATTATTTTTACTCTATTCCACACCACCTACGGAGGTTGAGTACTAGGCGCATTTTTTTTTACGTGGTATCCCAAGTAGGCCTATTCCACAACTAAAAAACTCTATTACGAATAAAAATAAAAAATTTATCAATACATTTTGAGTTAGATTTCTTCTTCTTCCTCTATCTCATATCCGTCGCTATAATAGACATTTTCTGATGATTCAATTTCTTCAGTTGTCTGCTCCATGACATCGTTGGAGTTAATAGAAATATTATTGGAATTATCATTTTCCTCGACCGTACTTTCAAGTGGGGGTGAATTGTAGCATGATTGCCCGTGACAGTTAGCGCAAACTGCTGAGCAGTCCAATCCTAGTTTTCGACAGCCGCATAGTGCTCCACAACCTTTCACGCACTTGCAGAAAATCATATTAAGAAGGCAATCTGGTGCAGGGAGCTGCAACATTCTCCTAGGCATTAAGACACCTTCCCTTAAAATCCAACCCCAATCTGTGGGATTCAATTTATTACCCAACCATTTCTGAACCTGGTAGTAAACACGTAACAGGTGCATCTCGGCAGCATCAGCAGTCGGTGGAAGTAGGTTTAATTTTACTGGCTTATTTTTACTCACAGATTTAATAAAACTCGGGTATCTATACTCGTTAAGAGAGGTTTCGTCGATGGGTGCTTCATAAATACCAAGCATAAATTTGATACCATTTTCAATCAATTTTTCCTCAAAACATTTTGTGAATTAAATATCTGAGTTGCAAGTCGTAGGTCTTCTCGTTTTGTCATTAGTTTTAAAGCTTATGATTTGCCTTTGTGGGAAAGAGCAGATGTCGTGTCACAGCCCGAGAAAGCATGGAGGAATAAAATTTGATCTCGAATAAGATGATGTTGATCGAAGCTTTGGGATGAATATAGTTTCCTTTCAACATTTTTATTACCTGGTTTGAGGAAGAAAATTTCTTGTGTCGCTAGGGCCCGAGCAGTTAAAATCACAAGGAGATCCACGTCTTCCCCAACTACAATTGTTATATTATTCACAGCCTCATTTATCGCTGTTTCAATAATTAAAACATCAGCATCATCTGTAGCTTGTTTAACGATAAAATTATTCAATCGAAATCAGCCGGATTTTATTATTTCTATTTGAAAGCAAATTTTCTTGGCTTACTGTGCAAATCATTGTTTCTTCGAAATTAATATCAGGAGATGAAGTTTTTGTTGCTCGACGAGTCTGCTCCATTGTTTTTACGCTGTTTCTGAGATTACTGTAGCCATCAAAAACTATTATACAGTTCGATCCGAAGTTTTTACTCACATAATTAATATATGCTGCGCAAATAGCTTCAAAAGTTTCATTTTGATGCCACACCACGCGATGTAACAAAAATCCTCCATCAATCACGTATGTGCCATTTTCGAAATGTAAATCTTACTCTTGTTCAGGAGTGAGTGATTTGAAACTGCCGTACAATGCTGATTTATTTGTTTTCCACATTCCTTTTTCATCAAAGAGCGACACTGGAAACGGAGCCAACTCATAAGCTAAATAATTTCGGAGCTCCTCATTTGATCTTTTCATAACGCAAATTCTTTGAAACAATAATAACGGATCGATCGGCACTGTTTTGTTGTGAACTTTAACATTACTGTTAACGCTTAAAAGTGGAAGTACTCGATCTGCTCGCGAAAATTTAATATCGAAAAATGTTCGGCCTATTTTTTTTGCATAGCAATATTGCCAATCCTATTAGCATCGTGACAATTAATTTTCTCATCTCCAGTGACTCTTGATGCAATGGACATAATTTTTTCGATAAAAGCAAAACGGTAGTGGCAATCTAACCACTGTAAAAGTTTTTGAACATCTACATTATCTCTTTTAATGCGGGAGACCCTCGCGTCTACGTGTTGTTCTCCAGAATGAAAAGAAATTTGACAAAATTTTTCAAGTGATTCAGAAATGTTACTCGCATTCAGAAGCCCATAAACCCATTTATTTAACACATTTTCGTTAGTACTTCTTCCATGTGTGAAACCTCCTTTTATTTTTGATGACTTCATCAGAGTTTGCTCAATTATATGGTCACTCCATGTTACACAGAAATATTTGTTTGATCGTTTAACCGTGAAATAACTATTTGTAAACTTCTCAAAAGTTTCACTATCCATTAAACTTTTAAAATTTTCCATGTCTGAAATATACAAAGTAGCTGACTTTGCATACAGAAAGTGCCCTGTTGCATGAAAATAAGGAATCATTTTTTTTATAGACGCTAAGTGTCCTCTCCAGTTGCCCATTCTTTCTGATCTAATGAATTCTTTCATAATTGTCACCATCTCGAAGTATTGTACCCACAACTGTGCCGTTGGACCTCCATTTTTAATTTCCTTCAATTTTTCATCAAATATTTTTTTTAATTCTTTGACTGCACTCGAGTCTTCGACACTTTGAAAATCTGACAAATTTGATAAGCAAATATTCAGGAGTTCTTTTTGTTCATAATTTAATGATAACTCGTTCAATATTATGTGAGCCAGAGCAAGTTGAAGTAATGTGTGACCTCTAATTGCGCGAGAGTAAGCGTGACCTGATAATATATGGTCAACAGAGTTTTGAGCGAAAATAACGGATAGTACTTCCTTCAACCCACTTCCACCCATTATATAGCCAATTGATCCCAAAAACGACATTAAAAGATGAAAACCTCCAAGCTTCACAATTACTCTCGATAGCGGAGAATTTGTATCTGCTGCTGTAACTATTTCTTTTGCTTTAAAATAAAGTGGTTGGTCAAATGTAACGATAATAAACGAATGACCGTTTTTGTTTCCGTCATCGATAATATAGTTTAATGTAGTGTAAAGGGTATTATAATGACTCGCTGCTTGATTTATCAACGGCAAAAAAAGTACCCGTGATTTGGAATACGGTTCGTCGACAGTTAAATTTTCCATGTAGCCACTCCACCCTGGAATGTTTTCTACGTTGTTCCATTTAGCGTATAACCATAAGACATCAGCATTTCGAAGCATCGATGATGTTGATATTTCATTGCAATCAATATTTTGTACGGTAACTTTTTTCAATCCCTTTATTCCTATATTTTCATAAAATTTGATTGGAATCCGTGCTACCTTTGCCATTTCTTCCTCCGTTGGTAACTTCTTTAGACGAATCATTTTTGTTTCACTTTCCATTTTATCGTGTGGAGTTATGATTCTAATCATACCCATAGAATGGAATGTATTAAATCCATCGATTGTTGCTACATTATGATCTGCATTATCAGCGACGTACTGTATGAAACAGCCTTCATCTGGTGAAGAAATTCGTGGTTGGGGGTGAAATAAAGCTGATGCTTCATACAGAGAAGTTTCCTTATAAGTAGCAGCCAAACCCAAGCATGATAAAATATCAATTAACCTTTGCGAACCGAATTGCCGATGTAAATAAACCGAGAGTCCCAGCTGTAGATTCGAAGCAAATGCTCTAGGACGTAGTGCAGTCATAATTACATGGCAAAGCGTTGTGCATTTTTTACGTAGTGGCTCTATTTTTCCTTTTTTATTTTTCAAAATTAATTCATCGACAAAAAAAATTATTGATTCAGGAATATACTCGTTTAGATTATCGAATAAACACGTGCTCGGAGTATAATATTTTGTTTCACAAATTTGAGTGCACGCGTCTTGACGTAAAATACTTGCAGCTGCAACTAGAACTTCACGACGTTCTGCCTCAGGATCATTGTTTTTAAAAGACTGTTTCATTTGAGTTAAAACAATATTGTAATGAGTGTCTCAGAAAGAAATAATAGTAGGTCCTGGTATTTTAGCGGTGATAACGATTCGATCGGAATATTTTTCTTCGAGTTTTTTTTAATAGTTTTATCGTCTGGTTTGAAATCTGTTAATGTTTGTTTTAATTCAGATAGTGTAAACTGACAGTCCTCATGATTTTCAATGTAAGAAAAAATATTCTCCATTGCTGCATTAATATTATTATCTAGAGGACGACCCTTCTTCTCACCTGTACCAGGATTATGTAATTTACGCAAACACTTCTGGTGGTATCGTGCTTCCGCTGCAACTAAATCAATCTCGAAACTAATACGTTTTTTAATAGTTTTTAAAACATCATCACTTTTTTTGTCTGGTAGTGCCAGAATGTTAACTTTAAAGTTAATAGTGGAAATACAACTTATTAAATCGCGAGCATTTTTACTTTTTTTTTTCTTTTTCTATGTAAGCCTCTAATCCACAAATAAAACAAAGTTTTTTAAAATCAAAAGTTGTACGTACCCGACTCTTTGGTGGGCTCGATGTGACACCTTAATTTTCGCGTTTTCTTTTAAATGCGGTAATACTCGATACCCGGCAATATTCTTTCCGGCAATTCACATGAACTTTGATTGATGATACATTCATCATAAGTTCGTCTTTACCATCACCTCTTTCAATACTCGCCTTAATCAAAGTTTGAACTCCACGATTGACCTGCACAATTTAGAGGCAAAAAAAACAAAAATCCCTTGATTCAAATATTAAAGAATCGATACAAAAACACATTGAACATTTTCCAACAATTGAGTCACATTATCTCAGAAAGCAGACTACAAGAACTTACATTTCTGGAAATTTAAATGTAGCAAAAATGTACAGAATGTACGTAGAATATTGTAAAGAACAAGGTATGCAAAAATGGTCTAATCTCGCTATGTATCAACATATTTTTAATTATAATTACAATATTGGTTTTTTTGTACCAAAAAAAGATCTATGTAATACTTGTGAATCGTACAAAAACACAGAAAATAAAACTGACGAAATAGAATTATTGCAAAATCTTCATCTTTCTGAAAAAAATGCTGTTCGTTTGGAAAAAGAAGATGATAAACAAAAAGCAATCGATGGTTTTCAGTTTACCGCTTGTTTTGATTTACAAGCTATATTGATTGCACCTGATGGTGAAGTATCAAGCTTTTATTACAAAAGACGATTAGCAACATACAACCTTACAATTTATAATATGAACAACGGAGAAGGAACGTGTTACGTCTGGAATGAAACAATAGCAAACCGGGGTGCAAATGAAATTGGTACTTGTTTATTGGATTTTATACGTAATGAATTTAATGGAACTGAAAATAATTTAGCAGATATAATATTTTATTCTGACAACTGTTCAGGGCAAAATAAAAATAAATTTATTGCAAGTTTATATTTATACGCATCATTAGTATTAAATATAAATACAATTCGTCACAAGTTTCTAATCGTTGGCCACACACAAAATGAAGGAGACTCTATGCATTCAGTAATAGAACGTCAAAAAAAATTGGTACTCCGAAGTGGCCCGATCTATGTACCGTCTCAATGGGTATCAGTTATTAAGTCGGCAAAACAAAAAGGAAAACCATACACCGTAAAAGAAATGTCTACTGAAGATTTTTTCAATTTAAAAGATTTAAACAAAGATATTGGTACAAATTTTAACATGGGTGTAAATGGTAAAAAAGTTCTGTGGAATAAAATTAAAGAAATTCGTGTCGACAAAGCAAATCCATACACATTGAAACTAAGAACATCATTTAACAATACGGATTACCAAATAGTAAAGGTGATTGAAATTAAAATTTAAAATAAATTTATCAATATAATAAAATCTGAAGAACTTGTTTTTTTTAAATTTTATTGTTTATTAGGTGAGGAGGGAAACACGCAATAGCAATTTCAACAGTATGGAACTTAAAAAAGCTTACGACTGTCCACCTGAAATAAGTGCAGCGAAAAAATTTGATTTGCTAGAATTGTGTAAGCAAAACTTAATACCCCAACTGTATCATAATTATTTTAATAGTATTTAAACATGACATTTAATGAATTTTAGTATTGTAAAATAGTACCTATGTACGTGCCGCAATAGACACATTTTTTCTAATTTAGATATTTTAGTTTTATTTTAAGAGTACTGTAACTAATTATTTTCTACTTATGACTTATGACTTAAATTGATATATTTTTAAGCTTACGAAATAATAAATAAAATATGATGTAACGCAACAATCATATAAATTAGTAGGAGTCCTCTTAGTTATTACAAATAGACTAAACTCAAAGGTTATGACAAAAAAAATAAAAAGTAAAATAGACATAACTCATTTTAATATTAGGTGTAAATACCAAGTATGTAGAATGAGAACTTTAATTTTAATTTTTAGCCATTATGATTTTTATCTGTACTATATAGTTGTTATATTTGAGTTGTGTCGTTCTTCTGGGTGTGCGATATATACAATGTAAATAAATGTAAAACAGGTTATTTAAATAAAAAAATGATCACAAAAAAATATAATAAAACATGCAACTTTATAAAAGATAATTTATTATTTTACTTGACTTAAAATTTGAGATTTGCTATTATCAATTGTATTTTCTACTAGGGTGTCCAATAAAGTGCGCAACTTTTGGATCTGCTGCCATTTTTTAAATATGGTGTTTGCAGCCCTGTTTTTATCGTTTCTAGTATCTATTTTTACTCCGATTTAATAATCAGTTGTTGTTTTCTGTATTGGTTCAGTCGTCATGGAGCGGTTTACAAATAAACAACGTATTCAGATCGTGAAAACTTATTATCAAAATTATGAAAGTGGGACTGAGACGGTAAGGCGACTTCGGGCGATTTTCGGAAGAAATGAAGCACCCAATAAGTCTACAGTTTTGCGACTGATAAAACAGTTCGAAACAACTGGTTCTGTTGCTACTGTGAAGTCACCTGGGCGAAATCGCACTCAACGCAATGCACAACAAATCGCAGTTGTGCAACAAAGTGTAACAGTGAGTCCAGGAAAATCAATTCGCCGACGGTCACAACAGTTGAGTATTCCACGCAGTTCCTTGCAAAGAATATTAACTAAAGACCTCCATATGCATGCATACAAAATCCAATTGGTTCAGCAGCTCAAGCCGGCGGACCATCAAAAAAGAAGACGATTTTGCGAATGGTTTGAAGAGAGACTGGCCGTGGATGAAAATTTCGCGAAAAACATAATTTTCAGTGACGAGGCACACTTTCATCTCAGTGGATTTGTTAATAAACAGAACTGCAGGATTTGGGGGAATGAAAATCCTCGAGTAACTCACGAACATCAAATGCACCCTGAAAGAACGACCGTGTGGTGTGGTTTTTGGCTGGTGGAGTGATAGGCCCGTTTTTCTTTGAGGACGACGAAGGTGTTACGGTTACAATTAATGGAGAACGTTATCGTCACATGCTAACCAGCTTCTTATGGCCTTTCCTTCAAAATATTGATACGCAAAATTTGTGGTTTCAACAGGACGGTGCAACATGCCACAACTCGCGTGAAACAATTAACATTACCAAAGAAAAATTTCCGGGAAGACTGATTTCACTGCGAGGTGACCAGGAGTGGCCTGCCAGGTCCTGCGACCTTACCCCCTGTGATTTCTTCATGTGTGGTTATGTTAAATCTAAAGTGTACGCTAACAATCCGCGCACCATTCAACAACTGAAAGCGGAAATCTTACGCGTCATTGCCGATATCACACCAGACATCTGTGAGCGGGTTATTATCAATTTCATCGAGCGCGTTAACACATGCCGACTCAGTGGAGGTGGTCATATGCCAGATATTGTTTTCTACCATTAAATCGGAGATGTTACTGAATGTAAATGTATAAAAATAAATACATTTTGATTGATAAATAACTGTATTATTAATTTTTTTAAAGTTGCGCACTTTATGGGACACCCGTTACATTTAAATCAGAGTACACTTTATCGTCCACATTACTTAATTGTTCGGTGAATGACCATAGCAATATAAGGGCTGCTGTTGCTTGCTTCATTGAAACACGATGCATAGGCTCAGATAATGCTTCTTCGATGTCATCAACATCTTCGGTGCCACGTTCGGAGTCAGTTATATCGTTGTCTGTCAGAATACCAGAAACGGCAACGTCATTGTCGATTTTAACAAAATCGTTAAAGGTTTCTTCCACGATTCTATAACGACTTGCTATCATCGCCCATTCTCTGTCATCCGTATCAGTGTTTTCGATTATAGGCATCAATGTGTAGTGTTATGAACGTCTCCACAACCGAGTTTGTTCGTTAGTAATAAATACGCGGTGTTTAAGTTATCACTAATACTTTATTAATATAATCAATTTTAAAAGAAATTAGTACACAGAATAATTGTTAGACTTAAGAAAATAACAGAGGCTCTGCTCGATGGTCTGCCAGGACTACACTAAATATTTTACAGACGGCGAGACACGGTAGGGGCTCGCTCGGGCTCAAAACTGTCCACACAGCGAATTCCCTAAAACCGTGTCACTCTATCGGTTCACATGTTAATATGCTTACACACTATACTATATTATATTATATTATATTATAACTATATCCTATTCTGTGTATAGCATACAGACAGGGGTTCACAACACCCCCCGGACTACATGAGACATGGGGGTCTAATGATCACCATGTTTCACTTCATCCGTGAGTTCTGATGCTCTGAAGTTTTAGAATTCTGTAAGGGAGTGTGTGGATTGCACATACTCTGCTACATTCTGGGGTTCTGCTATTTCCGGTCTGTAGAGTCGAGGTAGATTACACTTATATTTGATCAACATGTACAGAATTATTACTATTATTAAAATGACAATACAATAAACTATAATAAAATGATGATCTGGATTTACAAATATGTTGGTATCGTTGTACATTTTAGATAATTCTTTCAGTTTTTTAGCATCTTCAGCTAACTGATTAAAATTTTTAAAATATTTATTTGTATCTATTTGCTCGGGAACACGGCTGTTAATTATTTCTGTTTTGATTTCATCTGTTGCTCTGTTACCATCTGGTGCGTTTCTTGCATAAGACGTTTCATTTCGTATTGATAATCTTGATAATTATACTGAGGTTCTGGCTTACGACTTAACGAATTTGGTATTGATAATGGATATCCGTACACGATTTCATGTGGTTGAAACCCTGTGGCTGTGTGTACTGAAGAATTATGACAGTACATTGCATAAGGGACATGTACATCCCAGTTTTGTGGATTTTTTCCAGAGTAGTTCCTTAAATATTCACCTAAGGTGCGGTGACTCCTCTCCAAGCTACCGTTACTCTGCGGATGATACGGGGTGGTCGATGTTTGAGAGATATTTAAGAGTTTGCATACTTCCTTGAAAACCTTACTAAGGAATTCAGTTCCACAGTCCGTCACTAGAGATTCAGGTTGCCCATGCAGACATACAAATTGAGTGACAAAATGCTGTGCGACGGTGTTTGCTTCATGATCCTTCATGGCACACGCCCAAGTGAATTTCGAAAAATCATCGATTAGAGTTAAAATATACGAATTCCCGTGGTAGGACTTGTTGAGTGGTCCTACGATGTCCATAAATACTTTTTCGAATGGTTCCGAAGCAGTAGTTGTTATTACCATAGGTTCTTTGATGGTCCGGTTTGGAGTTTTGTTGATTTGACATGCAGGACATTTCTTGATGTATTTCCGGATTTGTGCCCTCATACCCTGTCATTGGTACTGCTGTGAAATTTTTTTATATGTGCGCGTTACACCTTGATGTCCACCAAGTGGATTTTCGTGAAATTCCTTTATGATCTGTAGTTTGTTATCTGTCGTTAACTCATCGCGAGTGTATATCTGAATATACACAGGAGAGTCACGGAAGGTACCTTAACATATTTCGTACGACTTCCCACTTCAGTCCATCTAGGTCGCAGCCTAGACGTGGACAAGCGAGCTGCGTAACTTTATACTTGACGCAGATTGACTTGAGGTTCTGTAGACTTTGGAAGAGAATTTCATAACTTGATTTTTGCCAGAAAAATTCTTTTGTGATTATATAAAACACCTGATGATTGTTCACATTGATTGTTGCAATCTCTGTTATTTGGCATTTTTGTCGACGAAGTTCATTAACTTTTCCAAATCGGGTTCGGAATTCAAATGCAGTTCCTTTCCTTGCTTTAAAATCTGCTGATACACAATGTGCTAATGAGATTCCAGCCTCTACGGAAAACAGATCTCCTGTTAGCTCGGAAATTTTCTTCGTAGGACCCAGTTTAATTTCATCTGCTTCCAGAAATGCTTGATAACCAGTATCAACTTCCCTTTTCGATTCTAGGTCTAGGTGTTCGTTGTCTACTGATTTTAAAGAGGTTCCTTGAGTTTCTGGAGGTTCTGATTGGTTGTAATGACTCGATGAGGTCTGAGCTCTCGTAGTTACCGTTTGAATACGACTCAGTGCGTCAGCATTTGTGTTGTTCACTCCTGGTTTGAAATGGATAGTGTACTGGTACTCTTCCAGCTTGAGGCGCCAACGAGTGAGTCTTGATCCTGGATCGGTAATATTAAACAACCATACTAGTGCTCGATGATCGGTAATTATATTAAACTTTTGCCCGAATAGATAAGGTCTATATATCTTAATTTCCCATACTATGCTGGTTAGCTCTTTCTCGGTGGTGTTGTAGTTGATTTCTGCCTTATTTAGAGTACGAGATGCAAACGCTATCGGCAAATCCTTTCCTATCGGTCCTTGCGACAGTACACATCCGATCGCGTAGTCACTTGCATCACAAGTCAAGTTAAATGGTTTAGAGAAGTCCGGATATTGTAATATTGGTGCCTGTGTCAAGAGGTCTTTTAACTGTTCAAAAGATTTTTGGCAAAGGTCACTCCATCTGAACGTTGCGTCCTTTTTTAACAATGAGGTCAGTGGCTTAGCGATCTGCCCATAGTTTCTAATAAATCTTCTGTAGTAGCCTGAAAGTCCTAAAAATGACTTAACCTCTCTCACATTTCTTGGAATTGGAAATTGTTTCACACAACTTATCTTCTGAGGATCTGGCTTGACTCCTTCGTCAGTGATTTGATGTCCGAGATAATTGACTTCTTTTCGGAGAAATTCGCATTTCAGTGGTTGAAGTTTGAGATTGTATTTGTGGAGTCTCTGAAAAATCTCTGTGATTTTCTGTGAATGATCATTTAGATCTTTTGCATAGATGATTATGTCATCTAGGTATACGAATGCTTTGATTCCATTTATACCGATTAGTACTTTATTCATGAGCCTCTGGAATGTCCCTGGAGCTCCCTTCAAACCAAATGGCATTCGCTGAAATTCGAAATGTCCCCGGTCTGTAGAAAACGCTGTTTTGCTACGGTCGGAGGGATCCATCGGGATTTGGTGGTACCCATGGGCTAAATCCAAGGTACTGTAATATTTTGACCTCCCTAGTTGGTCCAAAATATCCACGATGTTCGGAAGTGGAAAAGCATCCCTTATCGTAACCTCATTAAGTCGGCGAAAATCCACGCAGACACGGTATTTAACCTGGCCATTGACGTCGGGTTTCTTTGGGACTACTAGGAGTGGAGCGTTCCAAGGCGATTCACTAGCTGTAATCACACCTTCCCGTTCAAGGGTCTCCATTTGGTCCGTAATTTCCTGTCTATGCCTTTGTGGTAAACGGTAGGGCTTCACGTGAATTGGCGATACCGCTTCTGAGGTTTTGATTCCGTGTGTCACTGCTGTAGTTGCTGTCACCCGATCTCCTTCTAAGAAGAATATGTCAGAGTAATCTTGACAGATGGCCACTAATGATCCCTTTTCCTCCGAATTTAGATGATCGGTTCTAAGTGCTTCTTCCAATCGTTTTAGTCGACTACTGTTTGCATGAGGTTCTTCTTGTTGATCCATGACTTGTACCGAATGGATTAGAGCTTCCCTGAACTCCTCGTGGACCAATTCCTTTAAATTGGGCGTCTTTAGCCTTATTGTTTCTTCGGTTGGGTTGATGAGTGTGGCTAACACCCTTTTGTTTTGTACTCTGGTTACAGCGTTACTGCACAAGACTGATTTCGTGATTTCTTGACATTCAATGATGATTATTTTGTCTTCCGCGTGATTCCCTGCTTCTATTCCTACGAGGGTTTCAGTGCGAGGTTGTAGCACTATTTCAGCCCCGTCAGGAATAATGACTTCGTTAGTTTGGTAATTCAGAATGATTTTGTTTTCCACCATAAATGGCCGTCCAAGGATACCATCGTTTGGGATTGGGAATGCAGAATGAACTACTTGGAACATTGCAACTATAGTTTTATCCTCGATAAATAGTTCCAATTGTGTTTGTCCCATTGTGTGTACTATCTGGTCATTAATGCCCTTCAGCTGATATATGACGTCTTCATACACGATAGTCTGATCTGCGAGGGAAGATATTTTTATTAAATTAAGCTCACTCCCAGAATCTAAGAGTAGCTTCGATTTTTTGCTGATGGTCTGTTGAATGTGGCAGGTTAGATGATCTTCATCTAATTCTGCTTTGAAGTAGAGGATCTGTCGTTGCCGGTGTTTTTTAACTCGCTCACCGGGCGCCCACCGCTGGCGGCCGGTTGCTGCTGGTTTTCCTGCTGGTTGCCTTCCTTTTTGGAGTTTACATAATTCTTTTTACGGCAATCTTTCAGCATGTGCCCTGGTTTTTTACAGTAGTTACATTGAATACTCCTAACTGGTGCCGTTACGGAAAAAGGGTTTGAGTTTGTCGTCGTCGGTTTGCTCCTACAGTCCTACATGTCCTTCGCCATATGACCGACTTTATTGCAGTGAAAACAAGTGGGTTTCTTCGTGGATTGGTGAGGCGCCCCATATAACTTCTTTGTTGCTTCTTGCGAGTTTCTGACCCGTTCTTCTTCCCTTGCTGCTTGTATGGCCCTGTCTAATGTTAATGGATTCCTCGCCTTTATGAAGTCCTTTAAAGGTCCTAGTCCCTCTACAAAGACTTGGATGCTTTGCTTCTTGATGCTCGTTCCTAGCGCTTGGGCTACCTCCCAACTGTGCCCACTTGTCTCTTGCTCTATGATGAGTGTTTGGAGTTGCTCAATTCTGTTGGCGTAGTTTATTACGTCTTCTCCGATTTTCTGTCTCGTCGAATACAACTCCGAGAATAGATATGTGGTCGTCCTCTGCGGTTCCAATGCAGACTTTAACGCTTCCTTTAGTTCAGCCCAGTGTCTTATCTCCTTAAACTTGACTGCCTGACGGGCTTTCCCTGTCAGTCTAACTTGTATTCCTTGGAGTAGTCGAGCCTGTACATGGTCATGCGCGCAAGCTAACGCAAACTCGCATTTTTCCAAAAATATCTCTAACTCCTCCTGCTTGTCTCCACTGAACGAGCCTGGCAAGAGTTTTAGAGCAGCCTCCAATCCTATTGTCTCTTCTCTGGGTCCGAATGAATATCGGACACCTGATTGATCCGAGTTTCCTTCAGTTATTGGAGGATTTGATATTGCTTGTGTGTCTGTATTCGATTGTCCTTCAGAATTTACCATGATCCAACCCGTTTTCCCCGTTTTCCGCTCATTAACTACTTATCTACTTGGCTGATACTTAACGAATTGCTAACCTATATTTATATATATGTGTGTATGTTTACATGCAATTATAAATTAATGCTAATGTTAACTACGATATTAATATTATATTAATACAATAATACTACAGATTTACGATTCTAAATTATACAGAAAGAAATAATAATGATAAAAAAAAAAATAAAAAATAGATAAGAAAGAAAAACGTACTTATCGATCAGTACGGAGTGTAGTCGAGATATCCTATTCTGTGTATAGCATACAGACAGGGGTTCACAACAGTAGTCTTTCTCAGATTCAAGTACAAATCCACACGTTCTAAAGCAGTTCACGATTGTTGACGTTGCTACGTTTCTCTATGTCTTATCAACAATGCGCATAGCTTGAAGAACATCGATTACTGTAGATTTTTCTTCATCCATATCACTTATAATTTTCCTCACTATTTCTTTTCTATAAAGCGTCTTGAACGTTTTAATAATTCCTTGGTCCAAAGGTTGCGATTTTGATGTGGTATTTGGCGGTAAAAATTTTACTTTTATAGCTTGACAATTCGGTATAATATTGTGAGCCAGGCAATTGTCTATAAACAATAAAATTTTACGATTTGTATTTTCATCTGTTTGTCTATTGGTAATAGCCATTCAGCAAACAATTCACTAGTCATCCATGCTTTCTTATTTGCTGTGTAGTCAACGAGAAAAGATTTGACACCAGCAAAACACCTCGGGTTTTTCGATTTTCCGATTATTAAAGGTTTCAGTTTATCTGTGCCAGTCATGTTAACAGCCAATAATAGTGTAAGTCGTTCTTTGCTATGTTTACCACCACTGCATTTCTCACTTTTGAATGTTAAAGTTTTATCTGGCATACATTTGTAAAAAAGTGCAGTTTCGTCTGCATTAAATATATCACATGGTTTATATCCTTCAAGTAGCTCACTCAAATTTATTTTCCATTCATTTACAACATTATCACTGACATTTGCACTTTCGCCACAGACTTTCCTAAAAGAAATATCGTGTCGTTTTTTAAAATTTTCAAACCACCCGTTACTGGCCTTAAATTGTTCGTGGCCTAATGATTTTGCGAAATTTTCTGCTTTTCCTTTAAAATAGGACCTCCGATACTGACATTGGCATCTCTGTATTGATTGAACCACTTAACTACACATTCTTCTACGTCTGAAAAATCAGGACCTCTCTTCCTATTCCGGTCTATTGGAAAGCTTAAATCAATTTCCTTATTATTTTTTATTATGGTTGATAGTGTGCTGGCTGATATTCCAAATTCTTCAGCGATGTCCTTCTTCTTCCTTCCACTTTTCACTGCTTCAAGAACCTTTTTTTTTCTCCAATAGTAAGAGTTTTTAAATTACGAGGCATTTTTACATTCACTACCGTACACAGACACCGCATACGCGTAATCGATCGATCGCAACTGGCAATACCGATACAAATTAAAAATACTGTTACGTGCCAAGGTTAATACATACGATAATAAACGGGTGAGGGTTACCAGTTCGAATACGGTCTGTTCGAACGTCATGTGTTCGATTATAAACTGATCAAATGGTTATATGTTAGAAATGTTTTGTGTACGAAAGATCGAGTGTTAGAAATAGAAAAAAAAATTAAAATATAAAAAACATTTGTATTTTAGTCAATCTTAAAAATTGAATATTAAGTATTTCTAAATTTAAATTTAATTATAAAAAAATTAAAAATTAAATATTTTGTCATTCATAAAAATTAAATGTTAGATACCTATATATAGATTTAAATTATGAGCGATTGCACGTAAATACTCTATTTATCGTAATTTTTGTTTGAAATAAGACGTGCATGTATTGATTTCAATCTTAAATTCGATTCGATATTAACTTTTTTTGTCTTTTTCGTTGGTCGTCCACAAACTAACATCTGTACTGTCACTTCAGTTTCATTTTGAACTTTTTGTAATTGTTGTATGAATTTATGTAAACCTAAAAACAAAAACAATTAGGAAACTGCATGCATTTAAATAAGTTACTAAATATTTATACCAGGATGAGGCGATATTATTCTATTTATTTTTCTGTGCCATGACTCTGCCGTATTTGTAGTTCTAGGTAAATCTTGGATTAATCGTTCTGACACTGACCACATTTCTGAAGGGAAGAGTGGTGGGTTGTAATTGTCTCTTTTGGGTTTTCCTCTCAAACGCATTCCACTTTTTCCTATAACATATGTTTCTTCAAAATATTTTAACAATTTTTTTTCTTCATCAGTATCTCCAAAAAGTGATTTTAAAAGTATCCAACTTTATTGTACTTAACCAAAAGATTAAAATAAAATAATCTACAACACATAAACAATATTCATTTACTACTCATACTACCATATTAACGGGAAGAACTGCCATAGCTGGTAAATGTCTGGCAAGTAAATTAAATTCAACATCGTTTGTATATTTTGACAAAAGGCCAAATTCTTGAATTTCTCGATAAATGTTTTGAGAAAAGTGAAAAAAGCAAGTTGAATGGATTGCGAATGGAAATGTTTCATTTATACAATTAATAGCTGCCTTCTCAAAATCGGTCACAATTTCTAAATTTGTATTTGTTGTTACATTTATATTATTTTTTATACAGTACTCATTAATTAAAGAGAACATTTGAGTATATAATTCTTGACTTTTCCCGGTCATTAAAGCAAACACTAGAGGGACAAATATTTCATGTGTACCTTTTTTAATCAAAGCATGTAATACATATACTTGATAAAAAAGTTTTGGGAAAACTTTAAACGTACCATCACCCAACCAGCAGTTTGATTCTTGTAGAATCTTACAATTTTCAATTGTTGTAAATAGTAAAATATCTGTGGTTTTTTTTACCAAAAATGTATCACCACATAGTGTATTACATAGTGATATAGGTGGATTAATTTCTTCGAGAAATTGTGGTTCTTTATATTCTAAAATAGGTTTTCTTTGTCGTTTAATGATTTGTTTAACTGATTCTTTGCTTACCGAGCTAGGTATTGTTTTTGAAGTGCCAGCAATTGCTGTTTGGTAAATTTGAATAGCTTTTTCTTGATTAGAATTGCGTGCGATAATTTAAATTTTTTCTTTTATTTTTTTGACCTCAATAGATACGGAATCAGGACCATGACAATGTTCAGGTATTGAGCAGTGCTCTTCAATTGTATGTTTGCCATCGCGAGACTCGATAGTTTTAATTTTTGCACCAACTTAAATTTGCACGTCCAATAAAACACATTTTTCAAATCGGTTTTTCTAACTATATTTTTATTTTTTATAAATATAAAATTATTTAAACTTAAAATCATACTCCCATGAATACTAGGTATAATTTGAATACTTTCGAAACTCATATTAAATATATTAAATTAATTTGTTACAATAAATTATAAAAATCAAATGAATTGGCAACTTTAAAAGTGAACACATTAAATAAACTGAAATAACTACGCAATTAACTACGCTGTTGTGGTCTCACTGTGTCGAGTGATTTTACGATAACCAGCAATTATTATATTGATTATGGGGGATACCTGTCAATATTATTGATATCTTTAATAATAAAACCGATAAAACCGTATAATATATTATTTAAAATGTTCGGACACTTGATCTTTCGCACACAAAACATTTCCAACATGTAACCATTCGATCAGTTTATAATCGAACACATGACGTTCGAACAGACCATTTTCGAACTGGTAACCCGCTCCCATAATAAACACAATAAACGGGATTAGATAAAATTATCGGAACGGACAAGCCGATTAGACAAATGTTTATAAAATTATCTGTCATTATCCGTCATATTCGGAGCACAGAATGTTCGAGCTATCTATAGTTTTTTTTCGAGTAATCGAGGTTTTCGCAAGGGGACGGAATTTTTTTCGACTTATCGAGGTTCGACTGTATATAAATTAATGATTAACAATATTTATCATAACCTGAATACAATTTAAATTAATACTATTCTAATAAAAATAATAGAATTTTATTATTTTTCTTAAAATTGAAAATTATAATATTACACAAAATAATAACTAACACATTTTATAACAAAAAAAATAATATTTACAGAATACATATATAACTAGATAAGTATTTACAAATTACAATGATATGTGGAGTATTGGCATTGCAACTAATATATTATCATGTTTAATGATCATTTTTTTTTTCCAAATAGTCCCAGAATTTTATCACATTACTAAGTGCATCAACAGTATAAATATCAAAAATCGAAGAATCCGCAAGATTCTCATATAAAACCATTTTCTTTTCAAATGTTTTTCCAATTAATTTAATACTGCCATTATCTGTTTTTATAATATTCAAACATTGAACAATTTCACTATTATTAGTCATTATGTAACTATACTTAATTAATAACTGTAGTATCAATTTTAAATTTATCAAACATAATTTTTTTAAACTGTATACCTTTAATATTGTCAACTAATGGTCCATTTTTATGTTTTTTAGTCATAATTGGTAGTACTTTTGATACATTTGGTAAAGTCACAGGCAATTCATACATTTCTTTATATCTATTTATTACTTGTTCAAGTGGTTTCTCATATTTCCTAACTTTACTCTTTAATTCCTTCATACAATTTTCGAACGGAAACGCACTGCAATTGTCTAGAGGGCCAAAGTGTTCATAGTCATCTGTTAAATGTAAAAGGCAGAACATTTTGTGAAATATTTTGACGATCATAAATTATTTCAAATGACTTAACAAAGTAATTCAGTAATTCTTTAGCATAATTTAAATAACAAGAATAATCAGGACTAATTAATATTATTATTGCCACATGTAAAGCCATACAGTTTGTATATGAATCTTCAGTAATAATATTTTTAAGCACAATAGGTCCAATATAAAGTATAAAAATCTTAATTCACTAGTTTTATACCTTCCAAAATCTTGTATTACTCTAGTTTTTCTAGGAAAATCAGAGGGAATGCATGATTTAATGTTCAATAGTGAAGTACTTAACGCATTTACCCTACGGCCGGGGATGTGAACTTGTACTGGACCAGTATGCAACCAAAGTAAAATTAATTTTTTTACAACTCCAAGTGTCACTAGATGCATATAATCGAGTGGAAACATTCTAATATCTATACCAGGTATTTCTATAAGTCTTGATAGAGTATCTCCAATGTGTTGTTCCTCGTATATTTTTTTACATATGTTTCATGTGTTCTTTTAAGAGAAAAATTACAATAAGGATAACAGACCCAGTTTTTATAGTATTCGCCTACTTGGATACAACGAGTACACGAAGAAAATCCTGAATGGCCTTTCAATTGTAATATAAATGCTTTAGCAGGACTGTCACAAATAAACCCACTTATTGATACTTGTTTTGTACAATTATTTATAAGCAAACAATACCGTTTGCTATAAGATTTTTTGTTTCTGAAATAAAATCATCTAGACAAAGATTACTGTTTTTTGGCTTAGAATAACCATGGTAAATACCATCAGGAAAAACAATTTTAGTTGTATTTTCAATATAAGCTAAAATGGGCCACAATTGACTATTACTGATTTTTGCAATAGGCAATCCGTCAATACCAATCATAAGTATCATTTCCAACAAATTATATGAAGATGCATGTCTAATAATTCTTTAATCTATTCCAAAATGATAATAATGACCGGGCTCGACCACACGGATGTTTGATATTTTAGTGCGAGGAGTAGATAATAAAGTCCAAGAATCCCATGGCAGCTCATTAGTAATTATAATATCTCGTTGTTTTATAAAATGCAATAATTTATTTATAGTGGTTTGAGGCACATTACATTCGATTACCCATCTACATAATTCATCTTTAAAAGAAGTGTTATCTGTATTTTTTGACGGAGTTTCTGTAGATATTTGTAACAAACCATCATTGTGATGAACTTCATCAGTTAAATTATTATAAAGATCATTTGTTTCATTTTTTGAATCAATAGAGGATACTACTTCTTGAGAGAATGAAATATTTTGACTGCAAAGTGTTACTGTTTGAGACAAATCATCTGTGCTAGTTGAAGGTGTGTTATAAAAAGTAGTATCGGCTATTTCATCAATTTCTATATTACTGTCACTATTAGAATTTAACATTGGTATAGAATCTAATTCTTTTTTTAATTTTCCGTCGTAAAGTTCTCTCAGATTGCATTTTGAATAGTCTATATTATAATAAATAATTGGAAATATACTTCTTATTATTTATTTACAGGGCTATTTACTCAATCAAACTAGGAATTAGAAATGAAATTATACAAAATCTTTTTAAATAAATAGTTTTAAACAAGTGATTATTTTGAACAGTACTTTAGTAGATAGGTAGGTATTTATCCTTATTTTTTAGTCTCAATATTTAGTTGAATAACAAATCATAGTATAATATAGTAATTATTAGGTATTATAATATAATATAATTATATTGTATACAATATAACCCCAATTATATTTTTTTCGTTCATTACTTTATCCAGGGGCGGATTTACCCATAGGCCACCAAGGCACGAGCCTAGGGCGCCATATTTATTGGGGGCGCAATTTTTTAGTTAATTTTTAGTTTTTAGTTTTTCATAATTTCATAATTATATTTACCTAAATTTATATTTTATATTAATTTTTTTTTTATGTATACAACTTGTATGAAATTGGAAAATGGCTCACGTAGTCACGTTGCAGTAACGTTTTAATTTATAAGCTAAATAACCTTGCCGTTTGAGTTTAATCCTGCGACCGGCGCGCGCCGCGCCACTACCGCTAGAGGTTTGACTGTTTGACATCGACATTCGAAGAGGCAGTTGCCGGCGTTGCTTATGTTAATGCATGGCCGGTGGTATACGGATGTGTGGCGTAACACATACAATATTGTGAATGGCGCATGCGCAAAACTCCAGCCAAAGCAGTCAACTATATTGCCTCTGGTCGCCGGGTACATAGTGCGTTTGTGTATAGCCGCTCTACTAGCTAGGTGGGGGACAGCTCGCACAGTGCTTAGCAAGTGAACTATTTGATAATGACTATTTGGAATGACCCGCCTCACCCCGCACCAGGCACCAAAATAAGTGTGTGCGGGCGCGCGGTCACCAAACTAGTATATTTTTAGAATACTGGAATTAATTGATAAAGTAAAAAATAATAATAAACATTACAACGACGGGCGACACTGCGACAGTGCATACTGCTCAATAATCTGCCAATCGATTACGATTATAGAGACTAGACTACTAAGTAGTAAGTACTATAGTACGCGAGGCGAAAAGTGAGCCGCGATCGTCGCGCGCCAAGCGGCTGTTTTTCGTCAGGGTTACTCCGCCTATTCCTACTGTTTTCCCGCCTATAAAGTAATTTCAAACGACGTAATGTAGATGTTTTTAATAAATTATAATAAAAAAAAACATAATAAAATACAAATAACACAAGTAATACATATAATACATTTTTTTTAATTAATCATATCGTCTTCATCATCGTCTTCGTCAGTAGAACTGTCGTCGGGATTAATTGTCATTATAATAGGCTCCAAAATTTCATCTCTTAATCCTTCTTTTACCAAATCGTCTTCTTGAATTTTATCGCAGTGATCGCCACATTTTGCCCAATCTTCTGTTGTGACTGCATCTAAAGCACTATTTACTAACACTTCTATATCTGCCATTTTGAAGGTGTTATTTTTTTCCGCGACTTTACCCTTAACTTGCGCCCAGATTAATTCGATTGGGTTATATTGGCAGTGGTAAGGAGGAAGTCTTACCACTTCATGGCCCATTTGTAGTGCAATTTCGTCCAATTTATATTTTTTTTTCTTTTGGCATCGTCAATTTGACTTTTTCCCGTAGTTCGCTTAATGTCTCTACTGGAGAAAAGTCTACAGATTTGTCTTGTAACCATTTTTGTACATCTGCCTTTCGAGTATTTGCCTTAGGATATTCTTCTGTTAAGGTAGAATGGTATGTGGCATTGTCCATTACAATTATACAAGGTTCTTCTAAATTGCCCAACATATCTATAAACCATTTTTGAAAAACGGTGGCGTTCATTTGAGAATGATAGTCAGCCTGCGATCCCGACTTGCAACGAAAAACCAGTTTTGAATTTTTGACAAAACCAAATGAAGGTGACCCAGCATGACACACAATAAGCCGACCGCCCTTACCAATAGGTACTTTTAATCCTTCGGTGTTGTCGGAGTTTTGCCATATGTGTCCTCGCGTATGATTTTGGTTTACCCATGTTTCGTCTAAGTAAACTATTGGCCTTGTATCGTTATTACGTCTAAACTCGTTCATTTATCTCAAAAACTTAACCCGAGAACAAACACTATCATTTCTTTCCATTAGAAATTTACGCCCATCATTACATTTTTTGTATTTGAAATTCAAACTACGCAAAATATGTCACACGGACCATTGTGAACCCGAATAATTAATTTTTTCATGCAACGCTCCCAATATTTTTGCACTAGTTGGATACTGACCATTATCATAAAAACTATGAACTGTTCTTCTGACAACTTCATTGTCAAAATCGTCCAAGTTGGTCATAGGTTTGGCACGTTTATAAGTTTTCCTTGGAGACTTAAATGAAGAAGGTTCGGCAGCTAGTTGATTTTCACCCACAGATAATTTTTTCCCTTCAGCACAAACTCGTTTAACACAAGCAAGACTTACGCCACACGCTTCAGCAGTCATTTCACGAGTTTGACGAAAAAAATTACTAATTTCTGGCTTACCTTTGTCACCAGCCAATGTTTTGAAATAATTATAAACATGAAAAATAACTTTCTTCGTTTGAGAATGTGTGTCTTGATATGCCATTTTAAAACTATTTTTGTATACGAGTAATTATTAAAGAAATAATTAAAATATTACAAACATTCAAACTTTAAAAGCGCGCACTTTAAAAACCAACCACGTAAGAACGCGGGAAATATGATTACAAACGTAGATAATAAGCGAATAAAAACACGTGTAAACTCGTATCTCGAATGTCGAATGACTAACCAAACGTTAACAAAATATTGTGGTATGCAACAGCAGCTACTGGCGCCTACTGCTAAAGGAAAATAAATTGGTCTCCAAAATACAATGAATTATACAATAAATTACCACCTGCCGTTTTTAAAATGCGCGGCAGCTGTTTCCATTGCACACAAACGTAGAACCCCTGAAACCAGAAAAAATGACCGCTTGGCGCGCGACGATTTATATTTTTTCATGTTTTTTATATTTTGTAACTTTCTTAGAATCCAGTAAAAAACCTATGGAATCAGCTGAAAAAAATGATAAAATAAAGTTGATTGACGACAGTTCAGAATTAAAAAGTTTATCGCCTATGTCCAAGGTATGTAGGTATATAAAATATAATATATTAATCAGTGGCGGCTCGTGCATATGTGCGATGGTGCGGTCGCACTCCCTACAGAAATTAACAATTTAAGTACAAATATACAAAATAAATGGGTACATATTTTATTACATAGTATATTATACATTAACAAATTAACAATTAAATATATTTTAAATTATTATTAAAATTATTTTCATAGTTTATTAGAATATCGTTACGAACTCGCAATGTTATTATACGGGTATATGAATAGCTACTTAATAAGCTATATAGGCCTATGCAACGCTACAGCTTGTGCGACATTGTGAATCGCACATAAAAATACCAGTTTCCCGTATAAACTATAGGTGTAATATTTTATATTAATATACAAGTAATAACGACGGCGCTGCGGCTATAGAAGCTTATGATTTGCGGTGAATTTTGTCGCTCAAATCGGACGGCAACGACGCGCGACGTGTTTAATTTTGTATTATTATTTTATCATTTTAATTTTTTGGATGATATATTATAGTTCTTAAATTTTTTCATCACACTCCTGTGCTAAACTACTACGAGTCGCCACTGATATTAATATATGAATATTGAATGCTTTTGAATAAGAAAATAAATAATTTAAATAAACTTGTGATAGGCGAAACTATTAAAAAAAAAATACTGACTAAAAATTTGTACATATTATAATATTATATTTTAATAATTATTTAGGCATTATAAATAATATATATTTTACGTTAATTTAACGTAACAAGTAGCCAGTCGGTAATGCTGTTACGTGGTACCCGTAGAAAATAGTAGTAATATGTCTGCGTGCGTGTGACTTTTAAAGAAATATTTTGTTTGAAGTTCAAATTCTTACAAATTTATAAAATTGACGGTTTTCATTACTGAAATTATTATATCAAAAATATAAAATGTTTAGGTTGATTTGAGTGACGTAAATGTCGACAAAATGTTTAATGGTATAAATTTGATGGAGGTGCAAGATGACAATTCAACAGAAAAAGTTCAGCGTTTTCCAACCGATCCGGCGGATTGGTTACGTACTGCAAATTTTATAAAATATTGTGCAGTAAATGGGGTAGATCAAAATAATAATGACAATTTTATTCAATCAAAAAATCAATATTCTGTAGATAAAGTGAGATTTTGTAACAAAACTATGTTTTTTTCAAAATTACCAAATGGTGAACAAATTTCACGTACATGGCTTGTTTACTCTCATAAATTAGGAAAAGTTTTTTGTGCACCTTGTTGGTTATTTAAAAATGAATCTTCTACTTTAGCTAATGATGGTTATAATGATTGGAAAAATGCACATGAGCGTCTTAAAGAACACGAAGGATCGTTAAATCACAAAACATGTTTACTAAAATTGAAAGATTTAGGACAAGAACAAGGAACATTAGATTCTATGTTATTGGTTCAAATTAACCATGAAAAAATGTATTGGAGAAGTATTTTAGAGAGAGTAGTATCTGTAATTAAATCATTAGCTTCACGCGGACTTCCATTTCGGGGACAAGAAGAGATTTTCGGATCGCCTAAAAATGGAAATTACATGATGCTTCTTGAATTGTTATCCGAATTTGACCCTTTCTTAGCACAACATATTTCGAAATATGGTAATTCTGGTAGTGGTACTACATCGTACTTATCATCGACAATTTGTGATGAAATTATTGTATTAATGGCCAAAAAAGTTAAGGAAGTTATCATAAATGAGGTTAAAAGTCGTAAATATTATTCGATTGTCGTCGACTCTACACCAGATATAACACATTCTGACCAACTTGCTTTTATACTTCGCTATGTCAGTGATAAAGGTGTACCGACAGAACGATTTTTAGAATTTATACCAAAAGTTGGTCATAAATCTTTGGAAATAGCTGAAACAGTCATTATGACAATCGACAATTTAAAATTAAATATATCAGACTGTCGTGGACAGTCATATGACACAGCTAAAAATATGTCAGGTTGTTATAATGGTCTTCAAGCTCGAATAAAAAATATAAATCCTTTGGCATTTTATATCCCATGCGCAGCTCATTCACTTAACCTAGTAGGGTCGCATGCAGTTGAATGTTGTAATGAAGCAGCTACATTTTTTGGACTAATGCAAAATATCTATGTATTTTTTTCAAGTAGTACACATAGATGGGATCTCCTCAATAATAATATGGTATCAAAATCACGTACATTAAAAGCACTTTCCAATACGAGATGGTCATCGAGAGATTCTGCATGTCTGAGCTTAAATGAAAATTGGTCTGCCGTTTTAACTACATTAACATACATAATGAATGATAATACTGAAAATAATATCACTAGAAATGAAGCAAAAGGACTAATGAATAAAATGAGTTCTTTAGAAACTGCAATCATGTCAGCTGTGTGGGGTTTTTTGCTTAGTCGATTAAACTTTACAAGTAATAAGTTACAAAATGTCAATATTGATTGTTTGGATGTACTTCAGTTATATGATAGTTTAATTAGATTAATAGAACAGACTCGCGAAAATTTTGATGATTTTGAAACGGAAGCATTAGAAAAGGCAGTCAGGAAGGATTACAAAATAACTACAACAAGAAAAAAAAAGCGAAAAATTTTCCATGACGAATCTGAATCTGAAGATATAAATTTATCGGCACGAGACAGTTTTAAAATACATACATTTATTCCCATCTTAGATAAATTAAAAACTGAATTAGAAACTAGGCGACATGCATATGATATTTTCTGTAAACCATTTACATTTTTAACGCAAATTAAGGAATTGGACAATCAAGAAATTAGAAAATCGGTTAAATTACTTCAAAACATTTATCAAAATGATGTAGAATTAAACGATTTTATAAATGAAGTGTTACATTTAAAAGCTCATGTCGATGTAGTCTCTATAGGGGAAAAACACAACTTACTTGGTCTTCAAACATTTCTATATGAAAAAGACTTAACAAATATTTATCCAAATATAGAAATAATACTACGCATTTTTACTTGCACAGCTGTCACCAATTGCTCAGCTGAAAGATCGTTTTCGTGTTTAAAAAGAGTAAAAAATTACTTACGTTCTACTATGACTCAACAAAAAATGAACTCACTTGCGATTCTAAACATTGAAAATCAAATAACTTGTCAGTTATCATTTGATGAAATTATAGATAGTTTTGCTACAGATAAATCAAGACGCAAAATTATTTAATTATTGTACAAATGTATCTACATGCAAAATTGTAATAATATTTGTATTAATATTTGTTTAGTTGGTAAGTATAAAAAATAAAAACCTAAACACAATTTTTATAGTTTTGTTTTGTTTCATTGAACATTCCCCCCCCCCCCCGGGAGCACGCCAATGTAGGGGCGCTAGTGTTGTAATGCGATGCCTAGGGGCGGAAAAATGGTAAGTCCGCCCCTGACTTTATCTATTATTTATGCAAACATTATAATTATGTTAATAACTACCTACTACCTAGTTTTTTTCTATAAATCCATAAACATTTACAAATATTTTTAAAATGTTGGAAGTATAAACTTATGATAGAAATAAATAATAATTACAACATTTATATAGATACATTTATTAGTATAATTTATATTAGAATAAGAAATATTAATTTGATGTTACATTAACAGATTAACTTACAATTCTAATGAAATAATTTATTAAATATAATAAACCTAGTAAGTAATTACTAACGTAAAATAATAGCTTAGGTTAATATTATAGTTCTACAGATACCTACATAACTAGCTAGTTAGTAAAAATTTTGAATTACCTGCCTACATATACTTTTTCTTGTTAAAAATATAAAATTTACATTTTAATTTATAACGTATGCGTATGTGGTATAATTGTATTATAATTATTAATAATATTACAAGCCGGCAACTACAACTACTAATAATAATAATAATAATAATCAATTAATAGGTACTTACTTGAACGTCGCAAAAATGGTAGACAGCTACAATTCGTATTTCACGAGTGACGAGTTAACTATAATAGTCACACCATCAAACTTAGTGACAAAATGAGATATGACCAGTACAATATAACTATGTATAACCAAAAACGAAATATTTTCGTTATCAATCAGTAATAAATAAACGCGTTAACCGCAGCCTGCATACGGTCGCCCGACAGGTTTTTCTTTTCAGAAAGACGTCAGACGATAAAGTTATTTATACTTTTTAAATTAATAAACGGATGGTAACGTATTTATAACCGCCGTGGCCGTGCTTACAGCTGTATTTTCACAGAATAGATTAAAATATTATAGCGTATAATATAATATATTATACTGGAAGTCTGTAAATTAAATGAAAACAACTGAACAATAATAATTATTATTAGAAGTCAGCGACACAAAAACTGCAGATGACCCCCACGACCCGCCGATTAGACATAGATTCTATAATAATACTCATTAAATCTATACATCTGCAATACTCGCACACAGTTCACTCGTCGATTGGCGACAAATTGACGAACAATAATATTATCAGCGATAAGCATGAGATATTTTGTATACTTTTTTTTTATTAAATATTGTGTAATACTTATATGCACATGCAGTATAATTTATTAATAATTATGGGCCCTCACAAGTCCACCAAACCTTTTAGATTTTCCAACAACCACTCGTCTGACCTAGGGATGTGTCGTTCACGAACGACCTAGTTCATTGAACGATTGGTTGATGAACGAACGACGAACGAACGAACGATAATGAAAAATAAATCGTTCAATTGAAACGTTTCGTTCAACTGGTACCACCGTACACAATACACGAGATAATGAAAAATATGAACCAATCACTAATGAACGATTGAACGATCAAGTGAACTACGAACGAATACGAACGAGTTTACCCGACGACATTCTACCACAGTTGTACTTGTACCAACTACCAGGCCGAACGTGTTATCGGTTTAGTCACTTCTCATATCAGTTTTAATATTATCATTAAACCATAATATCAATACATTATACAATATATTAATATACACAAATCTCTTAAGCCTACTACCAAAATATGATGTTTTTTATACAAATATTATTCTTGGAATTTCCAAAAATAAACGACTTTTTTACATAATATCAGTGTTTATTTGTTACATAATATGTTTATTTATTTCCTATATTTTTTTCCTTTATTTTTGTGAGTAACAAATAATATTATAAATAAAATATTAAAACTTTCAAAAAAAAATATGTGATGCTTACTAATAATTAGGTTTAATTTTGAAAAATAGGTATTTGCATAAAAGTATTTAATTAAATTACTTTCCAAATACTTAATTTTAAAAGTATTTAGAATTTTTTCTAAATACTGTAAAATTATTTAAATAAATTTACTCAAATACTTTACAAGACTGCTCTACACTTAGTATTTCTCTTTAAGGTTTTAAAAATCAATTGAGTAGTTGAAGATTAATTTTATAACACAAAATACTTTTTTTTAATAGTAAAGGCACTTTTCAAACTGAAATATGTTTTTTAGCTTTAAGACTGAGGAACTATTACAATGTAGGTATATACTATAGATATACAAAAAAAAAAAATAAAAATC
Source organism: Rhopalosiphum padi (assembly GCF_020882245.1). Classification (NCBI taxonomy): domain Eukaryota; kingdom Metazoa; phylum Arthropoda; class Insecta; order Hemiptera; family Aphididae; genus Rhopalosiphum; species Rhopalosiphum padi. Next base: position 78,085,295 of record NC_083599.1, read on the forward strand.
TGATTAATTTTTAATAGATTAATATTAATATTTTATATTATATTATTGACTTGAATTATTATTTTTATTTAATTATTTAATTAGTCAAAAATGTATTGCTTTTATTTATTATTGTATGATTCACAACTGAAACTATAATAAACTATGTTACACGGATTAAATATTTTGAGAGTAATAATATAATATGGTCTTATGATATTTTTTAGATTATACCTATGTATGTATCATAGGGATCCTTTTAATGTTAATTGTGTAGGCTAAAATTACTAAAATTTCTTAAAGCATAGAAGGTATGGGTATCTTAAGAAGTTGTGAAGCTACCTAGTTTAAATTATATTTATTTTCAACATTTATTATTATAAATAATAAAAATATATTTAAATATTATCAAATATTATATATTTTCAAATGTTATTTCATAATTATTTCAAGTAAGCAAACATATTTAAATATTAACACTTTTGATGCACATTATATTCATTTTTATTTTTAACAAAACAGTACAGAATGGAACAGGCTCAATGTTCTGAAAAATGTACACTAATATATTATGTAACGAGTAAAATGTAAATATAGTGACATTTGTTTAGTTTGAAAATAAAAAATTTCAGTTAAAATTATATAGTTTCAAATAAATCTATAATCTATTACACAAAAGTTAATAATTTTAAATAGAAATGCCATACTACAGAGGAAGAACATCGGAAACATGGAATCATTTTGAGCCGGTAGATGGTAACAAAGCCAAATGTGGTTATTGCAGTGTGCAATTGAGTATTTCTGGTGGAAGTTTAAATAATCTTAAAAGACATTTGACAGCAAAGCATCCAACTGTATCTATAAATAGAAATGAATCTAATCAAAGAGGTACTTAAATTTCTTTGTTTTTATTCGTCGTGCTTATTAATAATAATTGTATTTAAAAATATTCAAAAGTTTTAACTTAAATGTCACTTTCATAATCAATTTATTATTATTTAAGATACACTTCTTAACGAACCTTTTAATCCACAACCAAGTACCTCAAAGCATCTATTAGTTCACCTAACGTAGCACAGACCAGTTCAGTTTTGACTCCAATAATTGCTAGTATTTCTAATAATTTTCAACAGTCACTTAATCGTCCACGTAAACAAGCACGACTGTTCAACAATCTCGACTTCTATCAGTTACAAAAAAAAAAACAGTTTGATGAGCAACTTGCTAAAATGATTGTGAAGAGGTAATACATACTTTTAGTGTACCTGCTATGTTTGATAAATATATAAATAATATATTTTATTTCCACAATATGTTAAACATATTTGCTAAGAAATATTTATATTTCCACAATGTGTTTCATTGGTTTTATTTAAACTGTTTAAATATGTTTTGAATGTTGTCACAATAACCCATGGCAGCTAAGAAAATGTGGTAATAATATTTTTTTTTAAATATTTCATTAATATTCCTATAAATATTGCATCAATATTAATTTTAAATATCATAGTAACATTTCAAAACATTGTTGTCCCAATACTTGATTTGAATATTTCAACAATATTTCTATAACTATTGTAGCAATGTGAATTTTACATATTGTGAGAACATTTTTATATCATTATTATACCAATGTCTTTTTTAAATATTTCAACAATATTTCTTTATGCTTATTTTTATACTTTGTAGTATTACTTGTTTTTATAAAAACTTAGAAACTATGGAAGACTGTTCAATTTCAAACAATACCTGTGAAACATATATGCTTTTTAAAACAATCCTGTAAGTCCTAATTGATACATAAAACACATTTATAATTTGCATTAAATAATCAAATATACTATATAGATTTAAGATTCTGTTAATTTCAGATTTATTATATTTAAATATTTAAGGTATTAAACAGCTGTTTACATATTGTGCATTATGGTAACTTTCCATAATAAAATCATTTTAATGGTCAAAAGAATATAATATTAAGTATATATAATATTTATATTGTTAGCTATGATTATAGCTTTGTGCTTTTAGCTGAGTTGCTTTTTTTTTTTTTGAAATTCTATTTGGTGCCTGTGCTAACCACTTAGCTACAACAGTTGATATTTCATGGTCTGGAGTTGAATTAAATTTCTTTTCTTTTCTTACAGCATCTAAAAACAAAATACAAATTAAAATGATATTACCTATATTATTAAAAGAAATACATATGAGTACAATACTCTTCCGTACTAACGCATAACATATCATATTTTATGTTTAGAACTTTTTAGTTGGTTTTTACTATTGGGGAGGGTAGTACAGTTTGGAACATGTGTATATGAAATGAAAATTTATCATAACAAATTAGGGTGGTTAGCCATCTGGAAGCTATAGCGACACAGTAGGCGATAGCCGATGCTTGACCTCAGAATATATTATAGTGACTATAACCACCATGCTATACTGTTTAGAATAATCAAATTCATCTGGTTTTATTTTTAATTTTATAATCATTATATTAAATAATTTATTTATGAAATATTACCGAATAGTAATTGACAACAACTCAATCCATAAAATTTTGATTTTCCTTTAAAAACCTAAAAAGGAATAATTTTGAAGAAAGCTATCTTCAAACATTCTCGACATTATGCGGCGAACTGATTCCGAAATGCTTTTTCCAACTAATCTTGCCAAGAGTTGTACCTAATATTTAAAAAATAAAAATATTATAATTTCCATGAAATATTGCACATGATCAAACAGTGAGAATATGATTATTATTTTTTATTATTATATATAAATACATAAGAATCACTTAGGTACTTCATTATTTTTTATATTAGTGTCCATCAACAACTGTTCAATATCATCTAATTGGGCTATATTTAATATTGGCCATTTCAACTCTTGAATATCTATTATACTTTGTTGTATACTGTTGGAAGACATAATATGTGAGGTATTCACTTCAATATTTTGGATAATTGTTTTCAATGAATCGATTGAATTAGAGAGAAGTTTCACATCATATTTTAAATTTATTAATGAAGATTTAACAAAACTTTTCTTTAAAAAAGAAAAAAATATTTTTATTCTTATTAACATTTAATTTACTAAGTAAATTTTTTTTTTAATTACCAGCATCATTAGTTAAATTTGAAATAATAATTAATCAAATCCTGTTGAACCCAATATGTGAAATTGAAATAGTTAAACAAATAAATATTTGAATACATATATTTATATATGTTATCATAAGAGTGTGTAGTACATTATAATCATTATTATTATATTGTGTATAACCTTTTCACAAGTAGGTAGTTTAAATTTGATTGAGATATATAGTATTATATTTTTAATTTAAAGAACCATATTATATATTGAATAAACTATAAAGTGAACTAATTAACTGAATAAGTCTAAAGTTAAGTAAAAACTATTGACAAGGTCTACTAAAACTTTAAATAAAACTATTACATGTACCTAAATTATAATTAAGTACCTATGTATAAGAGTGAGCAATAGTTTACCTGTAGCCAATGTTAAGTTATCATCACTAATATCTGCATTTTAGTAAATAGTGATCTTTTTGTGCTTGATGACTGTTTACAAATTTGTGAATCGATGTTATCATTATAAATATTTAGAATCTGATCTTTACTACTTGTACTTGCTAAAGGAGAAATATATTTTTCTTTTAATTGTAAAAAATCTTTGCTGATTGCATCATTTTCATCGTCTATAAAAATGTTAAAATTTAATTATTTGTGTTTATTTACAAGTAGGTTAGGTACTATTAAAGTAAATTATAAAATATATTATCATCAATAATAAATACCTACACTTAAAATAATTACATACTGTAAATTATTAAACTTTTGTTAGATAGTTAATCATATAATTTAAATACCTGAGCTTTCTTCAAAAATTGGAGGTGGACTAAGGGACCTCTTTTTTTAGAGGGCTGAGACTGATGTTTTTCTTTTGGAGTAAAGACATCTTTGGATAGTTTCTTTTTTCTGTTAAAATTGTCATTTGTGGTATGTTCTTCTGCTGATGACAAGTCTGAAGAAATCTTACCTTTTACAGCTTTGATAAATCAGTAAAATGTATAGTAATATAAAATATTATACTAATAATAATGTATAGTAATATTAATATTATAATAAATTATTTTATATTGATATTGGTATCCAGTATATATTACAATTATGTATATTATATTAATTAAAGCAATAAAAACTATTAAAAGTTTTTATTGCTTTAATTTTAGTAATTACTATATATAAACCATATAATAACCTATTGGTGAAGAACTTAGTTGTCTAGCTGGAAAACGGTCAAATTCTGACCTAGTTGGTTCAGTCTGATTTTGAATCTGCTATCTTTGTTTTTAACAGTTTTTTTTGGCCAGGCACAAAACCCGTCTTTATACCAATTTGTTGGCACTGCAGCAACACTATTGTCATTTTCAAAAACAACAACTATCCACATCTTTATACTTACTGAAACAAAAATCAAAAGTTTAAAAATGTATATTACTATATTATGTAGGTGTATTAATTATATATACCTTTGATCTATATATAAAACCTTTATTAAAAATGTACAACTTATTATTTACAAATAATATATACAAATATTGAAATATAGACAAATCTATTACATGTAAGACTTATGATGTGTGAATAAGTGGCATTGCAATATGTTGATCATTAGAAACCAGAATCATAACTTTGAAATGGATATCAGTTATTTTCCAGCATTGCAAATCAGTTGATTTATTCTGAACAATATATATATTTAATTTTGAAGATTTCAATGGGTTTTCATAAAATGGTTGTTTGCTTAAAAACTTATACCCAATAATATCTTGCTCGTTTGTATCAATAAGGCGTGCAATATTGACAACAGCTACTATATTACCTCCAAAAGTTAATACATATCTATCAGCAGTAGTTTTTACTTTAATAGTAAAATTCCTAATCTTTAAAGTTACCAATTGAGGACCACAAGTTATATTTTCTATTAAAGGGCCTAGATCATGATGGTAAAAACTTTTTTTGAATTTAGCTCAATTGAACTACCAGTGGCAATTATTTCATTTGAATATTTCTCATGATACCGTCGAATAATTTGTTGTAAAGGTAGATCATGTTTTCTAATGGAAGTTTTCAGAGTCTTCATGAAGTTTTCAAATGGAAAACAAAAACAGAAATCCAGTGGACCAAATTTACGATAATCATCAACAATGTGCAACAAACCATGCACATTATGAGAAATATAATGAGATCCATATAAATATGTTCAAAATTCTTAACAAAGTAATTTAAAAGTTTTTCAGCATAGTCAATTTTATCATTTTGATTTGGGCTCAATAAAATGATCATCGCAATATTTAATGCCATAAAATTTGAATAACAATCTTCAGACAGAACTTTTTTTAGAACTACAGGACCAGTATACAATACAAACTGTCTGAATTCTGTAGCTTTCCATCTACTTATTTCTATCAGACTTCTAGGTTTTCTTACAAATTCAATAGGAATGCATGATTTAAGTGATAGCAACAATTCACTAACTTCTGATACTTGCTTACCAGGTAGACGAACTGAAACAAGTCCTTTACTAAGCCAAAGATTTAAAAGTTTGCCACCTAACATAACAAGATGCATATAGTCAAGTGGAAACGATTGTACTAAATCAAAATTTGACAATTCAATAAGATTAGATGTAACTCCGCCATGTAAATGATGATTTGTTTGTATCATATTAAGATAACCGTTATGATCTCTCTTTTTACAAGGAATTGCAGAATATGGAAAACAATTTCTATTTTTTAAGAATTCTCCTGATTGAAAACACCTAGTACAAGATGAAAATCCAGTATGCCCTTTAACTTTCATAACAAAAGATTTTGCTGAAGCATCACAACAAAAAGCAAAAATTATAATTTTCTTTAAAATACCTCCAACAACAATCCCATCTTTTAATAATATTTTACATTCATCAATGAAATATTTAAGATAGTCATTACTATCATTGGGCTTTTGATTTCCATGATAAATTCCAATAGGAAAAACATTTTCATGATGTGGATGAATGTATCCTAAAATAGGCCATAACTGACTTGAGCTGCTTTTAGATACTGGTATCCCATCAACACCTATCACTATTTTAATTATATTATCCAAATTTAATTTTTTTGAGTTATAGATAATTCCATTTTCTAACCCAAAATGGTAGTATTTACCAGGATTTACTTCATTTATATCAGTAGTAATTGATGATTTAATATTCAATAACGTTCTACTATCCAATGGTAACAATTTTAATGGCAAATAATCTTCTTTTTTTAATATTTTTAATAATTTGTTTAGTGTTGTATGAGGAACATTACGTTCTATAGACCAATTAGCAATTTTATTTTGTAAATCAATTTTTGTGGTAGGATTATTTGGTATGATTATTAGAAGACAAATTTGATGAATCATTAATAATATTATTAACTAACTCAGGTGAAGATAAAATGTTATTATTATATCCTTGATCATTAAGTACTGAGGAATTAAATAATTGTGTTGTATTAAGGACTACTTCATTACGGGTTTCATTATAAGCTTCATTATTATTAATAGTTAATAAACAAATTTCATCTTGGATTTTTATTTGCTTAGTTGTATAGCTTTTAATCATGATTATGTATTTCTATTTACTATTTACAAATAAATATTATAGAACCTAAAAAAGAAAGAAATTTAAATGATTATAATAAAAATGTTAGAAGTTTTGCATTTATAAAATCTATTAATTTATTCAATGATAGTAAATTAATTGTTGAGTGTTTTCACTTAAATTCATGAAATCAGAATATTGTTTATTAATAATAGTTAATATAATACATATTATAATATATTAATATATTATTAAAAATAATTAAGATGGCATAAAGTTAAATGAGAACTCAAAATAATTCATTTATTATCAATAGGGATGAGAAGTTATAGGATTTGCATATTTTTTTCTATATCTTTTATTTATAGCTAGTTTAGCTAATAATCTGTTCTATAACCTAATGAATCGAAATTTGGTATTTAAATTTTGCATATTTTTGCATATATTGGTAGTTTTCTTAAAAGTTGCATATTCATGTTTTTTTGTGCATAAAAATGCATATTTAGTAAAATTATGTGGAATTTAATACAACTGACATGAAAAATTTATTATTTTATAGAATTGTATGTGTTCGTAGTCTGCAATAATCAATAAAATAAAAATGCAGATAACAAATTTGAAAATTGTAGAATTGTAACATTTAATAGTAGGTAGGTATATAAAAGTAAATCTAGGATTAGTATCTTATCAAATCGTTTATTACTCAATTTATTAGTCTGACTAGTGACAACCGTTGTTGTATAATCTAATCGTTTATAGATATATCAATATAATATGTGAGTGTTTGACGTCTTTACGTTATTTTAAATCAATTAGTCTAGTGACAACCGTTGTTGTACAATCGTATGTTCGTTCGTGTGTTTGTTTGGTTTAGAAACATAATTTAAAATGCCGAAAGTGAATGGAATAAAGAAATACATTACAGAATTTGGTGAACAAGTTTTTTCTACAGATGGTGACATTTTATTTTGTAAAATTTGCTCTGTTAAAGTTAACTCTGACAAAAGATTTACCGTTACGCAGCATTTAAAAACATCCAAACATGAGCGAATGCTGAACCGTAAACAAAATTTTCAAACTCAACAATTATTCACACCAAGTACATCAAGTAATTCAAAAAAATCGCATTTTTCAAAAGATTTATGTAAAGCTATGGTATGTGCTAATATACCTTTACATAAAATCACCAATATTGAATTTCGATCATTTTTAGAAAAATATACACTTAATTATGTTCCAAGCGAATCTGCCTTACGAAAAACGTATGTGACTGATTGTTACAATGAAACAATGAATAATATTAGAAAACATATCTCTGACAACAAAATTTGGGTTTCTATAGATGAAACTACTGATGTAGAAGGTAGATTCATTGCCAACGTTATTGTTGGAACATTGTTAATTGATGGGCCAGGTGAAATATTTTTATTAACAACTGAAGTTTTGGAAAAAGTTAACTTTTCAACAATAGCAAAGCTCTTTGATAATTCTATGTTCCTTTTGTGGCCAGACGGTATACAACACAATAACGTGCTTTTATTTCTGAGTGACGCCGCTCCATACATGAAAAAAGCTGGTACAGCAATAAAAGCATTATACTCGAAAATGGTGCATGTCACTTGTTTGGCACACGGTATGCACAGAGTTGCAGAAGAAATTCGAGGTAAATTTCCTCGTGTAGACAAGTTAATATCTAGAGTGAAACAAGTGTTTTTAAAAGCTCCATCTCGCACAATCTTATTTAAAACCGAAGCTCCGGGTATTCCGCTTCCACCGGAACCCATACTTACGCGTTGGGGAACATGGATCAATGCTGCTTCATACTACTGCCAACATTTTAAAGAAATACATGGTGTATTGCAAATATTAGATTCAAATGATGCGGTTTCTATTAAAGAAGCTAAACAAATTTTAAGTGAAAATTCTATAGAAGCTAACTTGGTTTTTATTCATTCAAATTATGGTTTTTTAACATCAACAATCACGCAACTTGAACGACAGGATATTTCATTGATTGATTCAATATCTGTCGTTAAATCGGTTCAAAATAAATTAAATGACGTAGTTGGTGAAGTAGGCGACGCAATAAACCGAAAACTAAATTATGTTTTGGAAAAAAATAATGGATTCAGTATTTTACGAAATATTTCAAAAATTTCAAATGGAGAAATCACCTCTATGGACGAATTGCCAGAAGACTTAACCGGAAATGATCTTATTTACTTCAAGTATGCCCCCATAACATCAGCTGATGTGGAAAGAAGTTTTTCACGATACAAAAATATTCTTTCGGATAATCGTCGGAGATTGGATGTCGAAAATATTAAAAAAACTTTGGTGGTTCAATGCAACAAATTTACAGGTTTGAAAAATTATTAACAAATATATTAGTATATTACAAAACTTATAATTTACAAAATTGCATTTTTATTTTTTTAGATTAAATCACCTGACTATCAATATATAATCAATACACTTACCAATCATTTTTATATTGATTTTTATACTATATATTTATTTTTATATTAATTATTTTATCACTCAGTTAAAAATTATTTATATTTTAATAGAAACAAATTTAATGGAATATTATTTATATTAATTTATTTTAAACATGTTTTTATTTATGGAAAAAATTGCATATTATAATATATTTTTTGCATATTTTTAAATTTTTTATGCATATATCATAATTTTTCCTTGCATATTTGCATGCATATTTTGTCTATTTTAGCTCCTATAACTTCTCATCCCTAATTATCAATAATATATAGATTATACATTCAATCATAGATCTATATAAATTTTTTAAATGCAAAACTTATATATTATTATTATGACTTCATACATTTTGCAGCAATATTAGTATTTGAAGTTGATATTTGAATAGTATTTTTTTTTAGTTAAAATTAAGTTTATTAGTTTATGTTTTAATTTTTAGTTGAAATTAAATTAGTTCATTGCAATTTTTTGTAGAATAGTTTTATTTCATTTCCTACTCATCTCCTTCAGAGAAATATAATGTAGGATTAGATATTATAAAGCAACTATAACTATATAGAAAAATAGCTTATTATAGTCCTAGTCAGTGGTCGAAATGGCTCAAAATAGGTGGTGGTGAGATGCTTAACAATTCAGATTTCCTCATTTCATCATAACATTTTTCACACATTGTTTAATATTTTTTTTATAAATTTAGCAATTGATCGACTCATACATGACAAAAATTACATTTAAATATTTTAGCATATAACTAAGTCCTTACTTATTATCATTAATTTTGTTATTGTTCTGTGATATTTATTTTTTTTTTATTTGTAAAAACATATATGTTTTTTATTATATATTTCTACATTTAGTTAGAAAATATTTTTATTAATTTTATTATATTATTAGCTCTAAACAGTATAAACAAGGCTATAGATAATATAATTGTAAAACGGCCTATACTAAACAACACAATAAGCCAAACCAAAATATGTTATAGAACAATTATTTTCATTGTAAAAATTAAAAATGTTCTGCAAGATAAAAATATAATCTCAGTACAATAACTACCATAAGGTAATAACTACACAAAAACCATAATAGATACTAAAATAATTGTTGAAACCAATTGATCTATTTTTTTTTTAACGTGAAGCCCCAAATATGAGTGAAAGGTTCGAAGCTCAGTCTGGGCTTTGCTCCCCTTCTCTGCTTATACTTAGGTATTATATTATATAAATGGCATAATATTAAATTAAATATAGGAACTTACATTTCAAAACTGTCAGAACTGCAAAAGAGTAAAGGCACGAGTGACGAAACGAGTAGACAGTAGACTGCAGTAGACACCCATATACAATACGATAGTCGCGACTAGTTCAACGATCGCTGTCCGCAACGCACGATAATAGTTATTAATAGTAATATACTTGTATACATTTATAAAACATATTCCTACGATATGTATGATTATGCGGCACAACGTAAAATATTATTTTCCCGCTAGAAATAGCACATGCACAAAGAATAATAATTTTGTCTCAACATTGTACCGCCGCGCTGGATTTATCGATAAGTTATAAGTCTACATGATTATTGATTATATTATAGAGTAATAATATTATATTAATACTTATAAATTTAAGTGATTTGACAAACACTATCGTAAAACTGCTTAAATTGCCTAGGCAATAGATAGCTTTAGGCGCTTATTTTACATCGTGCACGCTGTACACGACCCAACTACCTAAGTCAAATATTCCGATATTCGAATACATATTCCTGTAGATACTATAATATCATGCAGTGAATATTGTTGTGGATTATACAAGCATACTTAAAATTTGGGGTTAAATACTTATGAAGTAAATTTATTTTGATAAGTACTGTTGGGTTTGTGAAATTTTATACCTATGTATGAATGTATGACATCAAAAACATATAATAACTTTTAATGAATATCATAACAATGTTCCCAAAACAACGTTGTTCAAATGATGTTTTTTAATGGAAAATATCATATTTTTAATAAGACATCAAAAACATATTTCTATAATAACTTTTAATGAATATCATAACAATGTTTCCAAAACAATGTTGTTCCAATGTTATTGAGAACAATATTTCCACAGAAAATAAAATTAAAACATTGACACAATATGTTTTTAGAAAATATTGCTAGAAACATATGAAAACGATATTTTCACAATGTTAATATGTTCTAAATGCTATCTGGGTTGTTGATGACCCAGAGTTCAAGACATTTTTGAGTATGCTGAATCCTTCTTATGTATTGCCAAGCAAGAAGACTGTCTCTAACAACATAATACCGAGACTTTATGAAAATTGCAAAATCAATGTACAATGTTTAATAGACTCAACTGTAGCAGTGTGTCTTACAACAGATTGTTGGACTTCAAATGAGAACATAAGTTTTATGGCCACAACTGCTCATTTTTTTATGGTAATACTGAGTTGAAATCCTTCTGTCTTGACTGTACAGAATTTAGTGAACGACATACAGGAGACAATTTCAGCGAAAAACTTATGAAAATTGTGAGAAATTGGAATATAACTCATAAAGTGACAGCGATCGTCAGTGATAATGCAGTATTGTCACTAATGCCATACAAAAGACAAGGTATCGCCAGGTTTCATGTTTTGCTCACACATTGAATCTGGCGGTCCAAAATGATTTTAAGGATATTTCATCGGACATTCAGAAAGTTAAGAGCATAGTCGAATACTTTAAGCGCAGTCATCATGCATTAGCAAAATTACAAGCCACTCAAGAACAGATGAATATGCCAAAGCTAAAACTCATACAAGATGTTGCAACAAGATGGAACTCCAATTATGACATGTTGCAACGTTTTGTCAAAGTAAAAGATGCAATAAACTCAACATTGGCTGTACTTCAATCAAACGTTGAGATGTTGACTCCAGAAGAATGGATTATTGTTGAGAAGGCTGCAGAAGTACTTGAAATTTTTTATGAGGTGACAAAAGAAATCAGTGGTGATCGATATGTCACACTTTCAGTGATCTTGATATTTACTGGTGTCATTTTTGAATCTATGAACAAGTATGAACAAGATATAACCTTACCGATTAATGTACACACTGTGGTATTAACCTTAAAGCAACAGATAACTTCTCGTCTGAAACCATTAGAGGATAATGATCTAGTTACACAAGCTGCATTATTAGATCCGCGGTATAAGAAGTTGGCATTTACAAATATAAGTGAACAAAAATATACAAATTCTCTTAAAAAATTAAGGCAAAAAGTGTGTTCTGTTGAAATTGAAGACACACATACACAACATAATAATACTCATACTCAACAAAGTGATGAGTCTAGTACTAGTAGTTCACTGTTGTGGAAATCGTTTGATGAACAGTACAACAGGAGCAGAGCTTCATATAATCCTCAAGCAGCTGGAATAGTAGAATTGGATAAGTATATGAATGAGCCGATTTTAAATAGACATGAGAATCCTCTTATCTGGTGGAATAATAGAAAATTGCAAGATCCCCGTTTATATAACTTGGTGTTAAAAAGATTGTGTATTATAGCTATATCAGTACCGTGTGAGCGCCTGTTTAGTAAAGCTGGAATGACTTTAACAGAACAAAGAAACCGGATTAAACCTAGTAAAGCATCTAAAGTACTCTTTTTAAATCAAAATCATTGATATTTAATATTTAAAAAAAATGTATATATATATATTATTTTGTATTTTTTTCGTACCTACAAGTATTTGAATAGTTAAAACTTAAAAAATGTAATATATTTTGTTTTTGTCTTTTAGGTACAATTCACATTAGAACCACAATTGACTACACAACACGAACACACAAACATTATTTATTTAATACATACATATTTAATTCCTATGTAGGAATAGGAATTATTATATTATAATTAATAATATATTATATTATAATTATTATATTAATTGGGAGCGATATGGGTAGGAATCCATATCGCTCCCACCACTGTTACGAGAATGAACGATAAATGAACAATAATATGAATTCTCTTCAACTTATTCAAGTAACTCTTCTTATCAATTATCGCAACTATTGAGACGTATCATGTAAGTATGTAAACGTTCAGTGAACGTTTTAGAACTATACATTAATCTTACCATGTATCGTTCATTTGACCTAGTTCAATGAACTAGTTCAGTTTAGTGAACGATGAACGAACGAACTAGGTCACCCAACTGAACGAAACTTCCCATCCCTAGTCTGACCATTGCAATTAATTTATAATATCTGCGTTTATTTTTATATTACAGTAACTGTCTCATTAATCCAAACAAACTTGACCATTATAATATTGTCGTATCGCTATATTAATACACACATATTATAATATGTACCATGTACGTATATGATAATGTAATAATATTTGTCGATTACGTTCGTACATCGCACGTGAACTGTGTACTGTCGTAATGTCGTTTAGATTTTAGATATGAACGTCGATTAACGAATTCTTGCCCACTACAAAAATATCTAAACTCTATCCCAAAAGAGAATAATCAGTCGGCCGACCGGTTTTCGTCCATTTCCGCGCATCTCCCACCAGCTACCCGTAATATTGGTCGTTTTGTACTGTAACTGTGCGCTTGCGTCGTGGGCCACGGTTCGCGGCGCTCTCACGCGCGTGCGTGCGTCGTGCGTCAGGCACCGCGCGTAATTTTAAAAAAACGTTAAAAATCAAAGGAAAAAAAATCCCTATCCCCCCCTCACTCATTTTTTACGCCATGATTTTTTGTTTGTTTTTTTGGCGTGATACGTACAGAGCACATGGCAATTGCTCACTTTTGCTCTGTGTAACCTAGAAGCACTATCCCCGTGTTTGTTATTTTCATCGCGCTTATTATTTTTTTGTGATTACAATTTTTTTTTAAATTTTTTGAACATGGATAACGTTACATCTCCTCGAGTGCTACGGAATCCTAAAGGAAAGGTAAATATACTTCATTTTATTATTATATTATATTATTAAGAAATAAGGACAGTAAGAAAAAAAAAATAAAGAAAAAACGTGAATTTTTTATGCAATACACTGATACCAACGATATTGTTTTAATTTGGCAAATCTCAAAAATAGAAAACCGTAAATACTTGCAAATTTTAACGCGTACATATTTTAGCAATTACTTTATGTTATAAAAATATTTTGATCATTTTTGTACTCCTTAAAGGCTTCTACTCCTTCAATTTTAATTTATTTATTTTTTGAATTATTATCGTTAGCAAATTATTTTCTGTATATGCATTCGTATTGTTGTGAGCGGTTAATGTTAAAATTTTCGAATCTAGGAAAAAAAACGACAAGGGTAAAAAACGACATTATAAATAAATATACATTTAAATAAATGCTTTATAATAAATATTACACGACAAAAAACGTTTAATGCAGTTAACTTTAAAATTTCACGTCGAACGATCAAGACGTAACTGACGCCTAATGTTTTACAAAATATAGTAGAGCCTATAGTTTATATCCACAATCTTATCATAACATTCAAAGTTATAATTTAAACTTTTATTATATTTAATAAGTAATTAATTAATTAAATTTAAAAATAATTTTATTCATGACAATTATTTTAATAACTTTTAACCAAAATTAACGTTTTGTCGTTTTTTTCCGTGTCGTAATTTTCTAAATATTATGACTTTTTTTGAGCTGTTTGCGGAAAATTCAAAATTTCAATTTTTAAAATTTTATTTGGTTGGACAAAAATCTTGAAAATATATATGCACAATTTTTTTATAAGAATTTTAAGTTCGATTTTTTTTATCAAATTCGGACGAAATTACATATTTACCAAGAAATACGATTTAAGTTATTTTGTTGTTATTTTATAATATTAATTCAACTTATCAGCTAACGTACATTAATATTAATTAATAACAATAGTAATCGATAACATAATGTCTCTGAAAAAAAAATGTTAAATTATACTTTCTAGAATTCTGTAAAAATTAAACTTTTTAATACATTTTCAACAATATCATAAAAAAATCTGATCGTTTAGTTATAAAATTGATTTTACAATGTTTTTTATTATTTTAGTTTGTGTCATCTTCCCAAAGGAAAATGATTATAAACACTTACAAAACCAAAATTGCTCAAAATCCAGAAATTAAAATGCTTCATCTTAAAAAAATTATATCAACTGAACTCGGTATTGGAATGTCTACAATATACCAAACAATTTTAGAGTACAAACGGACGAAAACCATCTCATCACTAAATAAAACAAAAATATTTAAAAGCATAAAAGATAAAGTTGACGAATTCGATAAATATGCTATCAGGCGAAAAATACATCAATTTTGGTTTAGACGTGAGTTACCGACTCTAGATAAAATTTTGTGTGTCATAAATGAAGATGTCGATTTGCCTAATTTTTCACGCTCCTCGCTCCATAGATTATTAGGATTTATGGATTTCGAATTTGTTAAACGTGGTCGAATTGCGCAATGATTGAACGTAATGATATTGTTGTTTGGCGGAGAAAATATTTATTGGATATTCGGAGATATCGTGAGGAGGGTCGGCCAATATACTATTTAGATGAAACTTGGGTAAATGCTGGTGACGTACCGAGTAAAGTTTGGTGCGATAAATCGATCAAATCTGCGAGAGATGCAACAAATAAAGGTCTTTCAACGGGAGCAGTAAATCCTAGTGGAAAGGGGAAACGCCTGATAGTTTGCCATATCGGGTCGGAAGATGGATTTGTTTCTGACAGTCTTCTGTGCTTTGAGTCTAAGAAAAACACCCAAGACTATCACGATGAAATGAACGGTGATTGTTTCCGTGATTGGTTGGAAAGTGTTTTAGCTAGACTCAAAGATAACGCAGTAATTGTCATGGACAACGCTCCGTACCATTCGGTGAAACAGGACAAATGCCCAACGAGAAACACCAGTAAACCTAAAATTATTGAATGGCTCGAGAGCAAAGGAGAGGTTATTAGTAGACCAATGGTTATTCCAGAGCTTCTTTTGATTGTGGACAGGCTGAGACCTTTGTATAATAAATATGTAATTGATGAACTAGTCAAAAAACAAAACAAAACGATTCTTCGACTGCCACCTTACCACTGCGAGTTCAATCCTATTGAGCTCGCATGGTCAAGTGTAAAAAACCATGTGAGGATGAACAACAAAACCTTTAAGCTAAACGACGTAAAACAATTACTAATAGAAGGCGTAGAAAGAGTTAATGCCGACATGTGGAAAAACTTCATTAAGCATACTATAGAAGAGTAGGAAAAGTTTTTGAAAATGGACTTTGTGGTGGATGAATTGATGGCTGAAAAAGAACCATGTGTTTTAAATGTTGAAACTGATGACTCGGACGATTTTGACGACGTTAGACCTTTATCAGAAACTGATGAATAAATGTATAATATTACATTTGTAAATAATGTTATATTTGTATTTTGTATTTGTATATTATAATTTTTTTGTATATAAAATTATAATTTTGTTCATTATTACGAGTGTTATATTCGTATTTTGTATTTGTATATATTAATTTTTTTGTATATAATATTATAATTTTGTTCATTATTATGTTATATTTGTATTTTGTATGTAATATTATGTTTATATTTTTATTTCCTGTACAATATCATACTTTTATTTTGCATATAATATTATAGATTTTTTCGTAAATAATAATTGTTCGTTGTATTTGAATAATAATTAATTTTATTTAACCTTTTGGCAGGCGCGCTACTGTGTATTACATGAGCAGGCGCGTGTCGTACTTTATACGACAGAATGCTTTTCATATATATTTAATTAAAATGAAGGATAAATAAATAATTTTTAATAGAAATATTTTTTTGTAACATTTTATTCTTATTTATATAATACTTTATGAATTTATACATATTTTTTTTATAATTTTTTATGATAATTTCAATATAATTGTTAATAAAACACGATTTTTTTCTATTTCTTACTAAATAAAAGTAACACAGTATAACATAATACATTATAAAATAAATAAATAAACTAATTCTAGTCAGATAAACTTTCGTCATTACATGTCTGACAAATTATTTCATGTTTGCTAGAATGCTTCTTACATGTGTACAACTTGCATTTATAGCATATCATTGTAGCAGATGATCTCTTTTTTCGATCGTACATAAACGACAAACTCCGCGCTTCTTAGGAGGCTCCTGTACATCTTCGACAACGTTTTCCATTTTGTATTTTTTTAAAAAAACTGATACATCCATTGGTAATGTTTTAATTTTCGATCTTGAAATAAGGTGTTCTTTCATTAGACTCATAGACAAATTTTTTAGAAAAATTCTACGCCGATTCGGTGCATCATTCGGCTTTGAAAATGCATATAAAACTTGTGCGTTTATTCCGGCAATGTTCATTAGACTATAAAAAATCACACAAGGCCAACGTTTCGTAATTCTAGACACAGTATAAGTAGCACACATTTTATCGACAGTATCTACACCACCTTTTGTACTATTATAATCCATGATTATTTCTGGCTTTTTAGTAAAATTATCAAGGCTTCCCTTATCATGCATCGTAGAAAGTAATATAACAGTTTTATTTTTACGGGGAACGTAAGAAGTGAGCATTTTATCTTTTTGAAAACCAAATATACTGGAGGAAACAGCTTTGTTCTTATGGGGAAGAAACTCAGGAGGAATCTCTCTCTTGTTTTTTTTCAGTGTACCAACAAGAGTTATTTGTTTTTGCATCAAATACTCGGCTAAAGGAATGCTTGTATAGTAATTATCAGTGGTAAGATTCCTATTGGACTTTTCGATATCCGTTATCAACCTTTTTACAATTTCCATTGGTGCGTTTGAATTATCATACGGCCCTTCTGGCTGTTTGCCACAATAAACTTCCAAATTTGATGTGTAAAAATATTTTGCGTCACATAAAGCATACATTTTGATACCATATTTTGCTGGTTTGCTGGGTATATATTGGATCCACTGACAACGACCACGGAATGGATGAAGCATTTCGTCTATTGTAGTAAATTCACTCATATTATAAGAAGCCCTAGAATTATTTACAAAAGAATCCAAAAATGAACGAATAGCTGACAATTTATCAAATTTACGCCTATCAGCTCTAGTTGATCGGTCATCAAATCGTAAACAACGTGTTATAAATAAAAACCGTTTGTAGCTCATAACCGCTCTAGTAATTTCGATTCCTGTCCCATCGTTGGCCCATAGTTCCAAAACATTCGTATGGTGTCCTTTTTTGATTCCTATTAGGTATAACAATCCAAAATATGCTAATAGTTCACTTCTAGCAGTCACCTTGCAGTCCCTGTCCCTTGAATAATTATACGTTGTTTTTTTATCATTTATATACATATTGGTATATTTTACGATTTCGTCTACCATATCCAAATCGATTATTTTCATGAATGAATCAATTTCACTTTCAATATTTTTAGAATGAGAGGTGAGACCGGAGGAAGTTTTTATTATATTATTTTTTTTTGTTTTTGAGTGCTTGGTGAACTCAGTTTTACGCCATTTACTAATCTTATCTTTTCCGGTAAAGTACAGTTCATCTGTGTACATTGCTTCTACTTCTTCATCCGAAATATTCTGTTCCGAATCACTGTCAAAATTATCGTAAACAATATTTTCGTCACTTAGATCACTGTCACTATCAAAATCTTCAAAATTATCTCCTTTTTCTTCGTCTGATAATTCTTGTAACATACGCGCAATATCATCCATAATGAGGTGAAAAAGCAATACACGAAAATAAATAAAAAGAAAAATATTTGTATGAAAAAAAAATAATATTATTACGAACAGGCGCGAGACGTATTTCGTGCGATCGAACGGAGTTGACTGAAATACACATCAATAATAATTTGAAAAATACGTAAGATTAGATAACAATTTTTAAGTGTTTATAACATATACGTCATTGTGGAATAGGAAAAACCCCAGTATTAATCGGGATACGTAGATAAAAGTTATGTCAATAAATCTATAATTGTCGTACAAAATGCGCATACGCGCCTGCTGAAAGGTTAAAAAATAGTCACATTTTACGAAAAAAAAGAACGTGTACCCCTCTCCATTGTTAATGCATTACTGCGGTCGCACACTCGCGCGTAATAATAATTGTAAATATTAATCGTAAACGGTCGTCAATTGTCTTCGGAATCCGTCGGCTGCTTTAGGTGGGAGAAAGTTGGCCTCGGCGCTGCCATAGCGCTCAGTCTACATGCGCGAAAAGTGATTATTCTCTTTTGGGATAGAGTGTACTTCAAAAACTACAATAGCGCTGAATACCTACGGACCTATATACATTACGGTCATCTAATGGGTTGAAAACTCCACAGAACTAATGTTGCTTAAACGTTTGCGGATTAAGGTATTTAATCAGCATATTGCATAATATGTAACAATATAATATATACATATATTAGCTGGCTGTATATAAATATAGGTGCATAATTATAATTTTGATACAAATTAATATAACATACAAGATAAAAATTTAAAATGCAAGAAAAATGATTTTTTTTATGTCATATAGGTATTATCTATTAGGTAATCCGAATGACCTCTTTCCCCAATTTCGTTCGGATAAACGAGACCCCACTATATTTTCGAACAATATATTATAAGAAATAAATAGACGCAGATGACGTATTACATTATAATATAATATTATAGAGACTGCTCAGTTGTACTACTAGCGCTCTGGGTGGACAACGTTCGAAGTTCTGTTATGATACAATATTACATGAAGGTATACGAATTTGTATTTTTTATCTATCAATACAATTATTCCCCATATTTTTAGTATATAAAACCAATACAATTATAAAATAATAGACAATAGTGTATTATGCAATTTCAAAATCTTAATACATGGCAATTGGTTAATATCATAGGGTATAGACCTCGAAACTAGGTCTATGGACTATGGTTACCCACATAACACAACTCATCCACTGGATATATATTAGACATCCCAAATATCCATTTTATGTCCAGTACATTTAGGACATTATGTAGATATCTATTAGATATTCATAGAAAGTAACTGGTAGATAAGCCACAGTGGATTTTTATGGATGTCCATTAGACATTGATATTTTGTAATTAGTGGACTTCCCATTATAGTTAGTAATATATATAACTATGTAACAGAACTTGCGGTTCGTCAAATAAAGTTGGCCCTGTATTTGATACCAATAAGGATGTTGTTTGTTTACTAATATGTGATCATTTTCTTTGTACACAATATAACTGTGGTCGTTTTCAATTTCAGTTGACAACACACTGTTTCTAAATTTCCATGGACATTTAACTTCAACAATATGATTTGTACCAACTAAACCATCAGGTGAAGCTCCAAGGAAACCATTATTGGACAACCATAACCCAGTAGTGAAAACTTCAACGGTTTCTTCTTGCTTATGAATGTTAATACCACAACTTTCATTTGTAATGCCCCATTGTATTGCATGCACACCATTTAGATTTGTATCATTGTTCAAAGACTTATACAAAGAGTGAGGAAATTTATTTATTTTACAGCATACCAGTACTTTTCCAAAATGGCTAGCAGTAAGTCTACTTTTTCTGTATATGAACCATAAATTATTTTTATGTTGGCCGACAGTATTATTTGCAATTTGTAGAACTAAAACATCAGGTACAGCAGATTTTTTAAGGAAATATGTTTTCAATTTAGTAAAATCTTTACTTTTAACTAAATCTGTACACTGCTTATCTAATAGAATATTACAAATAAGTTCAATTAATACAGTTGGAAATTGCACTGGATCAGGTTCTGTTTTAAATAACCATGAAAACCCAGTTGGAAATGATAAATTTGCTAATGTTTGTTGGAAGCAACTAAAATCTATTTCAGATACATTAGGACACTCAAAACTACCGTAAAAATCACTTATGGTTTTAATATTATCATCTGTTGAACTACTTTTCCTAAAACTCCATGAACAAGCAGTGTCTGTGGAACTTATATATTAATGAGTATGTAAAGCTAATGTGGCAATATGATGACAGACAATTCCACGGGGGCAAGAACACTGTGCATCTGATAGACATCCATCTTTAAGATTAAGTTGGACTTTATATGAACCATTTTTCATACTAGGCTTAATCTCACCTGTAATTAGGGTTGCCACCTCTCCGGGTTTCACCCGGATAATCCGGGTTTACATATAAATCTACGGGCTACGGGTTCAGTGAATTATTCTCCGGGTCGTCATAACATTACGACGTATTTTTTTATAATTATAGTTTGCCAATTAGTAACAAGTACCTACATTGATTTTCTTACGCCAAAAGATAAGATAAGATACGATTTATAGTCTTATACTATATAGACTTGTTTCTATTATTATGCCTTATACATTCAATTTATACTACTAATAAATACTAATAAAATAATAACACGATAATAAGTGTAATAAGATTATGAACTACGGTTTATAAATCTACGGTTACGATTTTACGAATCAGTTTCAACCTCACAGTCGTGTGTGTTTGATCGAATCCGAATATCTTCGTTTAGTTTTTGTGTCAGTGTAATCGTGCATCGATAATTATTTTAGATTTATTAATTATTATTATCATGGAAGAATTTGAAGATAATCCAAGAAAAGTAAAAAAGTATGAAACTAAGTTTAAAGAGTCATGGTTAATTAACGAAAAGTATAAGAAATGATTAGTTAAAATAGATGAGAAAAAAGCTAAATGTTCATTTTGTAACGTTAATTTTACTGTAAAATGGGACGGTGAAAAGGCTCTAACTACTCATTTAAACAGTGAAAACCATAAAAAAACTACACAGAATTTGCAACGTAATTCATTAATGACCACATTTATGACTAAACGAAATAGCTCGGATGAACTTAAGGTAGCAATCATTGAAATAGCATCAATTTACCACGCAATCAATCATCATCATAGCTATTTAAGTATGGACTGTGGAATAAAATTGAATACTTCTCTATACGGAGATTTTGTTATGGCAAAAAAAGTTCACTGTGGACGTACTAAAGCAGAAGCAATAGTCAAAAACATTCTCAGTCCTAATTCAATAGAACTAGCAATTCAAGACTTGAAAATGGTTACGGCTTTTCAAAATGGTAGTTATTTTTCTATTGCTATTGATGCGTCTATTGATGCGGTTCCCAAAAAATGTACCCTATTGTTGTTCAGTATTTTCACATTCAAAAAGATATCCAAAATAAACTAATGGATTTTTATGAAGATCCAGATGAGACATCATTAAAAATTTTCGAAAATATTGAAAATTTTATACAGAAATCAAATTTAGATGTTGAATTATTATCTGGATTCTCTGCCGACAATGCATCAGTAAATTACGGCATTCGTAATTCGGTCTATCAAAAACTTCTCGAAAAACATCCAGAAACTAAAATAATAAAAGCAAATTGTAATTGCCACGTTATTCACAATGCTGCTAGAAACTCTATGAAACAATTAACATATGATGTAGAAAACTTAGTGTTAAAAGTGTATGCCGAATTTTCAAATAGTACTAAGCGCGTAAAAGAACTTCAAATTTTTTTTGAAGAATTCGAAATTGAATACAGAAAAGTTCTTCGACATGGACCAACAAGATGGCTAAGTTTGTTTAAAGCTGTCGATAGACTGATAATGTCTTGGCCTGCTGTTTCATCTTATTTTAAATACCGAGGAGAAGAAAAATGTCATCAAGTCATATGGATGTTTGTCAAAAATATTGACACGACAGAAATGACTGATTTGTCACGCAAATTAACATTACCAGAATGCTTTTTGTACTTTATTCACCACTACATGAATATACTAAGTGAGGCAATATTAATACTCGAAACAAATTCTGTAACATCTGTTGACTTACACAATGTAATGCAAGGTCTAAAAGATAAAATTGAAAATCGATTGAATGATTCATTTTATGGTGCAAAAGTTACGAGAAGTATTTCATTGCTTCAAGAAAATGAGCGAGTAATGTTTAAAAAAGAAGCTAATGAAGTGTATAAAAAAACTATTGATTATTTAAAAAATAATTACGACTTCAACGATTCTATTTTTAAGATGTTTTCAAACTTTAATTTAAAAAACAAAACAATTGAGTATGATGATGCAATAAAATCTGTGAATCTGTTAGGATTAAACAATATTGAAGAAGACCGACTTTACGACGAAGTAACAAATGTGCAAGGAGTTTGGGCAGAGCTTTCAAAAATGAACTTATCTTCAGACTTAATGTGGGTAGAGTTGTTCAAAAAAAACAATTTCACTGAACTTCCAAAAATTATTGGAAAAATATTTTCAATTCCCATAAGTAATGCTTTTGTTGAACGAGTATTTTCATTGATGGGAAATTTATGGTCCGACCAAAGAAATCGTCTGTCAGTGGAAATGGTTAAATCAGAACTCTGCGTCAAATTAAATTACAATATGAACTGTCAAGAATTTTTGTACTTTTTAAAAAATCCTGAACAAGAAAAATTATTGAAATGTGCAACAAATAATGTTAAGTATGATTATAAATTTAAATAAAAATATATTATTGTAATTTTGAATAATAAAATATATGTTTATATTAATATTTTTTTGCATTTCATTACTTATCTTCTTTTCACTTCATAAACTAAGCTATAGATTATAGATTATACTACATACTGGTGTATACTGGCTGATGACCTTTTTTTTTTTTTTGCTTATCGGCCTGTTTCCGGGGCTGCTATCTTTCAAAGGGCCGTAACACGATTGCGGACTTATTACCTTTTTACCTGAAAAAAACATAACACGATTGCGGACTTTTTACCTTTTAATATTTGAGAAAAAACAACACGATTGCGCACCTTAAATATTTTTTCTTTGAGCAAACACAAATATTTAAATAAATTTACCAACATTAATAATAACTTAATACGTATAGTAAAAAAATCTTATAATATATCACAGTAATTACGCGTCAAAAAAAGGAATAATATGCCGATATTTATTTATAAAAATAAAGAATTAAGATACACTCATAACGATGACAATAATAATAATTAATTACATAATTCGTATAGTAAAAAAAAAAGTATATGTATATACATTACAGTAACTTATTATTACGCGTCAAAATAAAAATATACATATATATATATAATAAAAATCAAGTTCTTATAACTTTTTAGCACAAAAACGTGGTCCTAATATCAGCAAATAATCATTTAAAGATATTTCATTATTTTTATATTTTTCCCAAGTGTTAATTATCACTTTATCAGTTATTATCGGTTATTATAGTAATAAAATATTATTAGACGCCATATAATAGTATCCACTGGCCGTAACAATTGTGTATACGTAATACGTATACTATACTATTATAGGTGTGTTTCTTAAACTATAACCATTTATTTAAAATTATTTAAATATTTGTTTATCGTTATGAGTGTATCTTAATTCTTTATTTTTATAAATAAATATCGGCATATTATTCCTTTTTTTCAATCCAATTGAGCTCGCGTGGTCCTCCGTAAAAAATTACGTCCGGACGCACAACAATACTTTCAAATTAAAGGACGTACTTGATTTATTGAAAAAAGGGGTGGACCATATAACACCAGAAATGTGGACTAATTTTGTTGAACATGTCGTAAAAGAAGAAGACAAGTTTTGGAACCTTGAACATTTAACTGACGAATTATTGGATGAAGAACCCGAGGATGGACGTCATATTCTTACGATTGGAACAGGTGACACAAGTTCAATCGCGTATATGTGGAGTAGAAATTGAGTCACGTGCATGACGATAACAAGATATTATTCATACAATATTATACAATAAAATAAAAATGATTCATAGGGCACGATCTAGCGGAAAAATTATAACAATCATAACAAGCAAACTAATTTTTTTTTTTCATTAATTATGATGAACAAAAACTAATAATTCTTGTGTTCAAATGACTAAAAATTAATTTTTTTTTTTTTAATTATGTTCTAGACAACATTCTCTATATTTGTATTTAGACAGAATTGAATTGCCATCATTATTCAATTAGTTATACGCAATCAAACTAGTGGGTCATTATAGTGAACCACCGGTCTGAAAGGGTTAAATAATAATTTCTGAATTCTAAATTTCTGGTTTTTAACCCTTAACTTGGTGTTGTATCTTTTTGGATACACAAAGTTTGTCAATTTTTATACGGAATTTGATTTAACATATTTTTATTTGTATTATTTGTACACACTGATAAATGTCATATGTTTCACGTGAGTACAGTATGATAACGTTTCTACGACGATTAGGAGTGATAATCGCTGTTTTCTGTTATCATTTTAAGAAAATAAATTTTAATCAAACTCGTTGACTTCAACTGCCGAGTTCATCACATTTAAATGTGTTACAAGTGTCAAATTTGCATTAACTTAGTTCAGGTGAGTATAACATTCATTTTTATGCAAAATATTTAATAATATATGCCTTAATGTTGATTTTATATCAATCCTAAAAGTATGTATCCAAAAAGATACATTGCTAGAATCATTGTTTAATATAATTATTTTATATGTACCTAAAAAGATACATTGCTGTGAATGACTATTTTACTCTGTTGTATCTTAAAAGTGACATTGCTTGATTTCTTTATAATGTAATTTAGAAAATGTCACTAAATTTATACAATAAGTATTATATTATTTATTATTTATATCAATTATTGCTACAAAAAGAAATATTTTTTTTAGAAATCTTTATAGAAATGCAACGCCGTAGAGCAGAAAAAATTTTAACTATGCTTCCCCCTGGTAAGGATAGTAGTGAAAGTTCTGATGATGATTCAGTTGAATCATATCATTCAATTGGAGAAATATTATGTGAATCACCATTACCTATTGAGGCAATAGAGAATGATGTAGATGAACTTCTCAGAGATATTGAGTTAAATCCAATTGATGAGGTTATTTTATTTACACTGTAATATAATACCAAATACTTACAATATCTAAATTTATGTTTTATATTTAGTTTTTAGAAGATTTTGAAGAT
This sequence comes from Rhopalosiphum padi, assembly GCF_020882245.1. Lineage (NCBI taxonomy): Eukaryota > Metazoa > Arthropoda > Insecta > Hemiptera > Aphididae > Rhopalosiphum > Rhopalosiphum padi. Next base: position 78,111,527 of record NC_083599.1, read on the forward strand.
TTACAATCTATTACAAGTGATAATGCTGTTGCTGATATAATAGAAATAGAAATACCACAAAATATAGAGCCACATACTCCTACTCTTATGAATAATATATCTTCATCAGTTAGTAAAAAAAAAACAGTTTTATCATCCGAATCTGCAAGAAGGTCTAAACGTTTGTTGAGAAATGCAGAAACGCCTCCAATTCCATTACCATGTATGTCACCTGACATTGAGAATATTAATATACTACCTAACCAAAGGAAAAAAATTAGAAAAATTGACCACATGCAATTTAATTGGGTAGCCGGGAAAAAAATGAATTTTGAAGTTAATGTTCCTGAATATGAATTTCATACACAACATGATCATGTACTGACTCCTGTTGAGTATTTTAAAAGTTTTTTTTCTGATGATTTATTTGAACTGATTGTAGAACAAACAAATCTCTATTCAGTAGCAAAAAGTGGTAAGTCAATTAATTTAACTGTAAATGAACTTCAGGATTTTTTAAGTATAGAATTATGGATGGGAGTGGCTAAGTTACCAGCCTATACTGACTACTGGTCTCATCTAATGAGTTATGAAAAAGTTTCAAACATAATGCCACTTAAAAAATATCAAAAAATTCTAAAAAATATACATTTTAATAATAACGCCGAGTATAATGAAAATGATAAATTTTATAAGGTAAGACCTCTTATCGACATTATTCGTCGAAATTGCTTGAATCAAGAACAAGGCAAACGTTTCTCAATTGATGAAATGATGGTACCTTATAAAGGGAAAAAAGCTGGCTCTCGACGGCAATATATAAAATCGAAACCAAAAAAATGGGGATTTAAATTTTTTGTTCGCTCAGGTATCAACGGTCTGGTTTATGATTTTTTTCCTTACTGTGGAGAAAATACATTCAATAATTACAATTTTAGTGATTATGAAGAGAAGTTTTTTGGACTTGGACCAAAAGTTATCCTTGCATTAGTGTCAACAATTCCAGACAAAATCTTAAGTATCGTTTATTTTGACAATTTTTTCAGTTCTCCTGAATTGGTTTATTATTTGAGGGAAAAATATGGAACATTGAGTCTAGGAACTGTTCAACAAAATCGACTTCGACATTGTCCATTATTAGAGGAAAAACAACTAAAAAAAAAAGGAAGAGGTAGTTTTAGCTACATGTGTGACAGAAAAAAAAAAGTTCTAACTTTAAAATGGTTAGATAACAAACCAGTATGTTTAATAAGTTCTTATGTATCCGCTGACCCTATTAAGAGCATAAAAAGATATTCTAAAGAAAAGAAAAGTCGAGTTGATGTACCAATGCCAAAAATTGTTGAGGAATATAACACCCACATGGGTGGTGTTGACTTATCAGACATGTTGGTGGCGTTGTATAGAACCGGGCTGAAAACACATAAGTGGTATATGGCTGTATTTTCCCAATTACTTGACATATGTATCAATAATGCTTGGTTGACATATCGAAGGGATTGTAACCAATTAAAAGAAAAAAAGATTATGCGTTTAAAAGAATTTCGTATACATGTAGCCATAGCACTATCTGGAAAAGAAAAACCTAAAGTGGGTAGAAAACCTAACAAAAATAATCAAATGGAACATGTACAAAAGATCAGGCGAACTGTGATTCCTAGACCTATTAGTGACATAAAATTTGATAGATTTGATCATTTTCCAACTCGTGTATCAAAAGGTCGATGCCGCCACTGTAAAAAAGGTCAGACAGTCTACATCTGTACAAAATGTGATACACGTTTATGCACACTGAAAAATAGAGACTGTTTCAATGATTTCCATACCAAAAAATAAATTTTATATTATATATAAGACTGAGTTATCATTACTTTTTATTATTTATTTTATTTTTATTGTTAATTAGGCAAAAAGAAATTGCTATAAAAATATGTTATTTTATCTATACAATATACATGTATAACTTTGTTTTTAATTTGTTGATTATTATTTTTTTATTATTTAAAGATTGAGACTTAATTTTGTTGATTATTTATAACTGAATAATATCAGCTGTTATTTTTACATTTTATAAGATTTTTATTTTAAATTTAGCAAAAAGAAATTGCTGTAAAAATGTGTTATATTTTATATTTGTAATATTTTATCTTCATATTGATAATATTAGTTTTGATTTTTTAAATATTTCTATGTTAGTATTAATAAAAAACTAATGTGATAATTAAATAAATGTGATACTGTTCTGTGACAACATAAGTCTGTATTGTTATGTTAAAAGTTTAAGTTTTAAGTTCCTGAAATGTTAAATAATAAAAGTTACTTTTATGTTAAAATTACATAATTTTATACTTGTTTTTTTTTACGTGATTTCTGGCAATGTATCTTTTTAGCTACATGAATATTAGTATTGGGTTATGGCAATGTATCTTTTAAGATACAATTCATAACTTTGAACTTTCAAGTCCAATATTTTTTTTGATAACATTTTTGAATTCAGCGACCTTAAATTAGTTTAAAAATATCTACTTTAAAATTTTCATTCAAATATTTTTATGCTTGCCAAGTTAAGGGTTAAACAGAAAATGTGTGATTAATATATTAGATGTATTATAGTAATGTAAATTATGTACTTGTTTAATCTGCAGGTCTGCGAATTCATCATAAATTGATTTAGCCGGTAAAGATGATACTGGTGAAGAGGAAGGAACTATTGGCGATAAATGAACTACTGGAGAAGAAGGAAGAACTTGCTTGATTACGCCCGAGGTATCAATAGAATTTGTTAAGCTTTTAACAATTCTATTTTCAAACTTAGCAAATTTGGTTTCTAATAACTGGTCAATTTGTTGTATGGTAATCATTTTTTCATTTTCCTCTTCCTGTAGGTAGGTAATATTATTTATTATTACACTAAGTACCTATAGTCTCAAATTAAATTTGTTTTACCAATGTAGTAATTTTGCGCATTAAACTTTCATTTTCTGACACTGTATTTTCTAATTTAGATCTTAGTGTCTCATTTTTCTTTTTCATTTCTTTCTAAAGTAAATAAAATTATTTACAAATTATTATAGTATAGCCTCTCCAATTTCAAAAACACTGCCCTAATAAATTCTATAATATTTTAAGTGGATTTTAACGCATATTTATAGTAAATATTAAATATTTAATATGTTAACCGCCATATGACCGCCTATGCAATATATTTTCCCATGTTATTTAACAATGGACACCAGCGGTCAAAAACATAGAAAATTTGAGAATCACAGATGACAGCAGTTTTTTGGTGGTTAACGTGTTAAAATCGGTACAAGATCCTAATTGAACTACATAAAAATTGCTCTTACAAAATATATGTGTATAATACATGTATATTAATTAACTTAAAAATAAATTACTAATTTTATTTCTGCATTTCTTGCATCCTCTATGTATATTTCCATTTCTTGCTCCAGCTTTTTATTTTCGTCCATCAAACATTGGTTTTTGGACTCCAATGTATGTAGCTCCTGATAAAATATTTTCACAATTATTTTTAAGTATATTAAATTTTCTAAAATGTTCTTAGTATAAGAACTACTAATTAAATTTGTGTTTCAATTTAAATGATAAAACTTACTTGCATCGATGACTCCAACAGTACGACAATGGATAAATAGCCCTTTTTATAAAATTGTGATTCTGACACATCCGCAAAACTATTTTTATGAAATTTTAAAAATTGTTCATACGAACTTGGAAATTCATCCAACTTAATCATTTTCAAAAATTAATGAAATAATAGAATACAGTAGAACCTCATTAATTCGGACCTCATTAGTCCGGACTTCGCTTAATCCGGACAGCCATTTATAATACGTAAATTACGCTAGTTTATGTCATAGATTAAAATAAACGAGAAAACGAATTCTAAAAATATCCTATATGTATTATGTATCATGTATTTTTAGGTTAAATATTGTAAGACATACATATGTATTTATATTTAGTTTGAATAATAAATTAATATCCAATATATTTTTTTTTAAATTTATAATTTACGATTTTTGGTTATTTTGTTTAATCCGGACTTTCAATAATTCGGACAACCTAGAGCCCCATATAGTCCGGATTAATGAGGTTCTACTGTATCTAGAGATGCTAACTCGGCGAAGAACACATCAAATATGAAAAACCAAAAATACTATAAATATAGCTATAAATGTAAGAAATAGATAGCTTTATCTTTTTTACCTATGTGAAACATGTCGTGTTCATCTTTCAATCAATTATGTTGTGGGAAGATACAATAGGTATGTAATAAAGATAACAAAAATAGTCAATTTGGAAAATCCAATGCTTTATAGTTTATACATATTATGCTTTTGTTTTATATTTAAGAAGATATGTTGTGTAATTTGTTAATTTATTTAATCATTTATTAGTTGTTAATCATACAAATACATATGTATTTATTTAATATAATTTATATTTCTATATTAGATTGATGAGTTATAACTAGTAAATTACAAAATAAATATTTTTTAAAAAACAATAATATGGTGTATCTTAATTACTATAGTAAATGATTATATTAAACAGATAACATTTTTTCATTTTAAAACAAAGTAAATCAACAGTTTCTATGTATTTAGAAAAATAATTCATAAATATGCAGATATAAAAGTATATAGCTGCCATATGTACTTGGATTCAGGGTATAGAGCTAAGACTAAAATAATTAAAGGTCTATTTACACATTTCTTCTTTTTTTTTAATTATACATTTTTACAATGCCCCTTCCATTAAAGGTTTTCTTTTCATTAAAAATAAAAATAATTACAAATCAATCTATGTATAGTAAAAATAATAATAGAATAGGTAAATTATTTTGATTACACAAATTAAGTGACATGACAAATAACCTACATCAGACTGATATTACAATGGTTTGTGCATCGAGAAAATGAGTCCTGTGTTGTTAATCTGATGCAAGGTTATAGGCCTAGAGCCCGTTGTACATCGTGCCTACCCGATTTTCCATTTATAATTATAAGGTATTCTGGTATACATATATTTTTCATATAATGTATGATTTGCATTTTATATTAAAACTATCTTGTATGTGAATAGACCAAATAATGGACATTAATTCAATACTAAATTACCAAAGGCAATAAATACATTAGTTATTAATAATTTTACTAGAACATGAACAAATTTCCGTAGTGCAAATTTTTGCAGGATTTGGGTAAGGTCATACCTAATAAAAAATATTAACACTTAATATGTCCACTACCCTAGATAAATTAATACAAATTAAATGAACATTGAACATACTTTACATTATCTACTCTATACATAGAGTACAACATATTTTTAGGGCTATGGATGTTTTAAAAAATTATTCATTTTTACACTTATTTTTGAAATTATGTTAATTTTTATTTAATATTTTATGATATAAAAATCTTTTAATATAATGCATGAAAATGACACTCAGATGTAAAAAAAAATTTTAATTTGCCAATTTAGGTTAATAAAAACTCCATAGCCCTACTTATGTTATGTACCAATAATTTAACCTAATTATTTAAACATACAATTAACAATTAATGTGATCATCGACAATTTTTACAAATTTAGAAGTAGTTGGTCTTGATGCTGCACTGTTTTTTTTTTATAAGAATGCAACTATAAAAAAAAAAAAAAAACATTAAATTATTTATAGAATTGATTCTATACAAAAAAAATTGTATACATACTTATTAAGTTATCAGGTGAGGTGTACAGTTAAACTTCCGTTAACGGTCACCTCTATGTAATGGTTAGGTTCTTTGGTCCCATCAAGTGTTATGTCATGTATTGTCACCTCTATAGGACGGCTACCTCTAAATAGCGGTCATTATTTATGGTCCCTTTGGTGACCGTTAATTAGAAGTTTCACTGTATTATGCTGTGACTAACCAAAACAGCAATTTGTATTTGTTCATCCAATATTGTTATAGATATTTGAATTAAAAGTTAGTACTATTAAATGCAAATGGAATTTGAAATAAAATAAAATAAATTTCCTAAAAAATGAACAAAAATGATAATAAACATCAAATTATTTATTTTATAAAAAAATTCATACTTACATAATAGATTGTTTAGTTTGTTAAAAGATTAAAATATAATATTTATTAATTTATAGTCATCAGATAGGTACCAGTAGAAACCAATTTGAATTTGCATTAATTGCTGGTCAAATTGAGCTAGTCATATATTTCACTGTTATTTTTGATTAATTACACCAATTCTACGAATTGCCACTGAAATAAAATTAAAATATTTGAACCATGGTTATTATTTGCCAATAATATTATGCATAAATGATTTAATAAAAAAATAAATTCTAATTTATTAATTTTAGATTGAACTTACCAATAAATTATACAAAAAAAGTTGTCGGAAAAGTATAAAAACTAATTGCCATATACATAATACTATTGCTGATTGGATAGAAGTATACTTTTAATTAAATTCAAATTGTTTAATAAATACAGTTGTAATAGTATTAACATCTGCATAGTATTATCTAAAGTCGGACGAAACAGTTATATCAAGTTTATTATTTCCAATGAATAAAGACAAAGTTTTGTTAGAAAATTTGGTAACATAAAAAAAATATCAAACGTAATATAATGGATATGAAGCGTGGTATTATAGATTTTGATAACTATTTTCGTGATACATTTAAACCTTTATTAGTACCATTGAGTACACTGTCAGAAAAAAACACTTCACATATTTCTGACACTATCAAAAAAGGAGAAACCGTGTTCGCTAGTGATGAAGATAGCGATAGTGTACTAAATTCATCGTTTGAAAATTTTTTAATTTCAAATCCTTAATACAACGTTATGATAAATCTTATGGTATACATTACGATGCGGTTAATAATCTACTTATATCAAATATACTTGTTACTTTCGAACACGGTAAATTACACTTGCTTGATAATTACTATCTTTGAACTAAAGGACTTTGGTCTTTATTATGTGAAAAAGTACCAAAAAATATGACTATGGAAGACATGGAATCATATTATAATATTTACAAAATAACTAAAGTCTTTTTAAAAGCAGACGGGAAACCTAAAACCTCAGGATATTTCAAATGGATGAACGTTGTAAAACCTCTTTATGAACGAATGAAAATTGAAGAAAAACAATTAAACGAGGAAATTTTTTTGATTATTGATGATTCGAACATAAGAAATGCTTCATTTGATTTTTCTTCTCCTACGAATAGTTCTAAAATTACAGAACCTCCAACAGGTCAGCTATTTAAATTTAGTTTATCGCCAACGACTAAGAAAGGTTCTGGTTTATATAAAGATGTAATACCTCAAACACAATAAGTGTACTATGATGATCCGAATGAATTAGTTACTAGATTAAATCTTATAACATCATCTCAAATTGCTGGTAATACTGGTGTAAATAATGAAAACATATCTATTTTAGAATAATTACGTGAAAGGAATATAATAGTATAATGTCTACATTAGAGTTTATAGCTAATGAGCTACATCGACCTGCAACAAAAATATTTCCCAGACGTAGTGTAATAACACGATAACACGAAAATCAAAATTATATAGGTATATTACCCGATAAAAATTATTATGGTTTCGAAACAATGAAAACAGAGAATAAACTAAAATTTGAAAAAAAGCATAATGAAAAAATTAATGAAAATTATATATTTAATTTTAAAGAAGAAATAGAGGCTTACTGTAATTCAGATGTAGATATTTTACGAAGAGGGGGTTTAGAATTAAGAAAACAATTTTTGGATATAACTAATATTGATCCTTTTTGCTATAAACTATAGCTGGGGATTGTATGAGTATTTACAGATCAAATTATTTGTGTCCAAATAGTATAGCTGTTTTAGATAAAGAAAAAAAAGAAAACTATTCAAAACAATCGATAACGTGGTTACAACATTTTAATAATAAAAATATCTCACACGCATTAAATGCTTCCGAAATAATAATAGCAGGAGCTAAAGTAGATGGATTTGATCATAAATCACAAACGGTTTATCAATATCATGGTTGTTTTTGGCATGGCTGTACTAAATGTTATAAAGATCGAGAAACTATAAATAAATAAATAATATAAATCATGAAACAATGGATGATTTGTATCAAAAAACAATCGAAAGAAGTAGAGCAATAAACAGAAGAGGTTATAAGCTTGTTGAACAATGGGAATGTGATTGGATAAATAGTACTACATACAAAAAAATGAAAAAAGCTGATATAGATGACCCTCTTAATCCTAGAGATGCTTTCCCACATGGCAAAAATATATTGCTAAAATATTTCACAAGTATTTTACTTATAATCTAAATATTATCAGAAAATTGTATCATCGTTTGTAAATGATTTTAAAATGTTGTCAAAATATTTTCACATCATATTTCTGTACTAGATAAAATATTATAAATAAATTGTTTCACAATATATGTTAAATATTTTATCAAAATATTTACATATTATTGGTTTTAAAAATTATGTATATATTTAAGAAAAAACGTTTACAAAATATTTTCAATATTTACATATATCACACACATAATATATATAAAAAAATGTGTTAAATATGTATAAAACATGTCATTTTCAAAAAATATTATTATGTGTACCTATTTACTTTATTTGTTATATAATATATACTTTATATTTTTATGTAACTGGGCTATAGAGTATAATAAAGATAAAAACCAATATTATATTGAACTAGTATTACTCACTTTTATTATTATAAATCGACTTTTAATTTATAAAACATAATAATTATAAAAAAAAATGTTAAACCTTTATACATTCAAAAAAACTTGTAAAAATCATCTAATATAATAAAACGTGAAGGAGTTCGTTCGTTGTCCTCCGGAGCGCTGCCGGTACTTTAGCGGAGAGCCAATCACAAAATTCCGACCTTATCGCCTTTTCGCTGTTATCGCCGACGGCTTCACCCGTCGCCGCCGTCGTCCGTGCCGACGGCCGCGCGACTCCCGAAGCCCGCTCTTATCACCGCCGTCCGGTATCGTGCTCCCGCGATATTTTAATACCTATCATTTTTTTTTTTCCGAAAATTTCGACTTTTGAGTAGCCGTTCGTGCGGTCTCGACGTGTTTTTCGCGTCTTCGGTGTGCTCTCTTTTTACGCGTTTGTTTTCTCCGGGTCGCGATCGCGTTGACCGATCTCCCGAATACGATTTCACGGCCTTTGAGTTATTTTTTTGAATAATAAATCATGTTTTATATATATTACGCTAAATGTGATTAAAAAAATTACGATGTCTCGGCGGACGTCGTGGGCGAAGAAATAAAAAAACGCGTTTAGAGTCGAATCGTACGGATTTCGTGGGTAAAACGGTGCTAGACGCCCGATTCGTCGCGGCTCGGAAACGGCTCAAGTGCTCGAGATTCGACGTCGGTGTTCAACTCGAACTGTAGTCGATAGGTTTAGGCGTTAGGATAGGATACAAGATTAGGCAGGTATGACGAGAACGAATCCCGCTCCGGCGGAATTTCCGGCGGCGCTTTGATTGACACGGCCGCCCACATTTATTGCACTTTTTTTCGATTTTTTTTATCACGCGATTTTATATCTTAAAATTTCGACATTTTTTTTTTCCGTCGTAGATCGTTGAATTATTATGACTTAATAATAAATAACCTCATTATATCGGTTTTACGTACGATTTTATTTTACGCGTGTGCTCATTGCCGTCGTCGAGAGTCCAGTGATCTGTCGATAGCGGTGTACTGATATGACGGAAGGTTTATTCGACGGTAAATTTCCTACGACTTTATTATATATCACACGTATTTCGTTTTTTGTACGTTATAGTTAAGTCTGTTATACATACATAATAATAAAATATTTAAAAACACGTCACGTTTAACGATATTAATAGGTTTAACTATATACATATAATTTCATATACGTCCACAATATATAAGTGGGAAATCGTATAAATATATTTGTGCGTGTGTTTGTGTATGTACTATGAAAAAAAATGTGAGTAGGTATCAAATATAATTAAAATTATTAAAAAAAAAAGAATCGAATACATTACAATAATGGTAAAATAATTTTAAACATAAATGATGTTACTTATATTTTTTTTTTTTTATCATAATAATTGTACATCGACGATGTTCTGGTGGACTTAAACGTTACAAACGTGATATGTTATAAGTGTATTATATGTGTAAAACTCATACTCTCCTCATCTGTACACAAATTATTGTTACACCGATTATGTAATAAACATTAAATAATTAAATAAATCATATTTCTAATGTTTTATATAATATCTACCTAATAAAATACGTGGGATTGTATGTAATATTTAATTTTTTTAACACGATACGTTGCAAATTTAATCGCGTGTATTATATTTAATAATAATATATAATATTAACGAGTGTATTGGCTAATGTTAGTATTTAATATTTCATTTTTAAATACCCATTAGGTATATTATGCTGTAATGGTCGCGATCAGATTGCCTACATAGGCTTTATTATACATAAACTGATTTTCACCGTTGATTGCTGATCACTAAAAGTACTTTGACTTTCTTACGAACAAATCGACACTCTACTTTCGACTTCCGAGGGAATCGAAACGGGGGTTAGAGAAAAGTTCTTATTTCACTGATTGCGCCGACATTGTCTGCGATCCGACGTAGGCGGATCGCCTACCTGGCTGGTTTGGTTTTCCTTAAAGCTTTTTGAAAGTTGAGTTCGTACAACGTTTTGATTTCACTTATTGCGCCGACGGGGTCCGCGATCCGACGCAGTCGGATTGCCTACCTGGTAGGCATAGTAGTTGCATATAAATTTATTTTCACGAGTGATTACTGATTATTCGACGCTCAAAAGACGACATTCGACTATAACATTTTTTCCTGCTTTCGACGCCAGGAGGTCAGACAATTCGCCGTAGGCGGATTCCGCGGCCGGTTATCGATTTACACCGGTAGAGGGCTGATAGCTAGACACTCAAAAGTCTACGTCTCAATCTCGACTTTCAAAAACTTTTCACATTCGAAAGAATACCGCCAAACAATCGACCACTTATCATCATCCCGATAGAAGACTCGCAGTATTACTAATCAGTGGTACCAACACCGCGGACTTATTACCGCCAAATCTTTCTTTTTTTGAAAACTTTCCGCTTTCAAGCTCTTCCGTCCGTCCTAGGGTATTCACTTACAGCGAGTTTCACTCAAAGCGAGGCACACTCACAGCGAGGCACACTCACACCGAGGCACACGGGCAGCTAGTCTAATATAATAAAACGTGAAGCGGTTCTTCTTTTGTCCTCTTGAGCGCTGCCGGTACTTTAGCGGAGAGCCAATCGGAAAATTACGATTCTTATCGCCCTTCCGCCGTTATCGACGACGGCTTCGCGCGACTCCTGAAGCCCGCTCTTATCACCGCCGTCCGGTATCGTGCTCCCGCGATATTTTAATACCTATCATTTTTTTTTTTTCCGAAAATTTCGACTTTTGAGTAGCTGTTCGTGCGGTCTCGACGTGTTTTTCGCGTCTTCGGTGTGCTCTCTTTTCACGCGTTTGTTTTCTCCGGGTCGCGATCGCGTTGACCGATCTCCCGAATACGATTTCACGGCCTTTGAGTTATTTTTTTGAATAATAAATCATGTTTTATATATATTACGCTAAATGTGATTAAAAAAATTACGATGTCTCGACGGACGTCGTGGGCGAAGAAATAAAAAAACGCGTTTAGAGTCGAATCGTACGGATTTCGTGGGTAAAACGGTGCTAGACGCCCGATTCGTCGCGGCTCGGAAACGGCTCAAGTGCTCGAGATTCGACGTCGGTCTTCAACTCGGACTGTAGTCGATAGGTTTAGGCGTTAGGATAGGATGTAGGATTAGGCAGGTGTAACGAGAACGAATCCCGCTCCGGCGGTATTTCCGGCGGTGCTTTGATTCACACGGCCGCCCACATTTTTTGCACTTTTTTTCGATTTTTTTTTATTACGCGATTTTATATTTTAAAATTTCGACATTTTTTTTTTCCGTCGTAGATCGTTGAATTATTATGACTTAATAATAAATAACCTCATTATATCGGTTTTACGTACGATTTTATTTTACGCGTGTACTCATTGCCGTCGTCGAGAGTCCAGTGATCTGTCGATAGCGGTGTACCGATATGACGGAAGGTTTATTCGTCGGTAAATTTCCTACGACTTTATTATATATCACACGTATTTCGTTTTTTGTACGTTATAGTTAAGTCTGTTATACATACATAATAATAAAATATTTAAAAACACGTCACGTTTAACGATATTAATAGGTTTAACTATATACATATAATTTGATATACGTCCACGATATATAAGTGGGAAATCGTATAAATATATTTGTGCGTGTGTTTGTGTATGTACTATGAAAAAAAATGTGAGTAGGTATCAAATATAATTAAAATTATTAAAAAAAAAAGAATCGAATACATTACAATAATAGTAAAATAATTTTAAACATAAATGATATTACTTATATTTTTTTTTTTTTATCATAATAATTGTACGTCGACAATGTTCTGGTGGACTTAAACGTTACAAACGTGATATGTTATAAGTGTATTATATGTGTAAAACTCATACTCTCCTCATCTGTACACAAATCATTGTTACACCGATTGTGTAATAAACATTAAATAATTAAATAAATTATATTTCTAATGTTTTATATAATATCTACCTAATAAAATACTTGGGATTGTATGTAATATTTAATTTTTTTAACACGATACGTTGCAAATTTAATCGCGTGTATTATATTTAATAATAATATATAATATTAACGAATTAACACTGCCAGTCGTTTTTTGCATTTTTTTTTCGATTTTTTTTTACGCGATTTTATATTTTAAAATTTCGACATTTTTTTTTTCCGTCATAGATCGTTGAATTATTATAACTTAATAATAAATATAGTTTTACGTATACGATTTTATTTTACCCGTGTACTTATTGCCATCGTCGAGAGTCCAACGAATCGTTTTTTTGTACGTTATAGTTAAGCCTGTTGCAGATAATATAAAACCAATAATACCTGCACTACAGCAAACACCTTATAATATATTGAAAATATCGAGGACAAATATATACATATAGAGTATAATAACAAAACTGATGTATTGTAATAATAAATATATTAATATATATATGCAAAAACAAAAATGTACAATATATACATAATAATAAAATATTTAAAAACACGTTACGTTTAACAATATACATTTAATTTAATATACGTCCACAATAAATAAGTGGGAAATCGTATAAATATATATTTGTGCGTGTGTGTGTGTGTGTGTGTGTGTGTGTGTGTGTGTGTGTGTGTGTGTGTGTATAAAATATATAAAATAATTTAAAAAAATATTATAAAAGAAAATTTAAAATTTATTGTTTTTGCTGTAAAAAAAAGAATTAAATACATTAATTACAATAATATAGTAAAATAATTTTAAACATAAATGATATTACTTACATTTTTTTTTTCGGCCGCCTCCGCTGCCGCACCCGGGGCCTCCGCCGCCACCTCGGATGTTCCCGGGGTTTCCGCGGTACATTCCGGGTTCTCCGCCGCACCCGGGGCCACCCGCTCCGGCCTCTCATCACTGGAGCCTATCCCCGCCGCTGCAGGCCGCTTAAATTTTTTTTTCGATTTTTTGCCTGTAACACGAATATACAATGGAATAATATACTGCTCACGAAAAGCACACGGGGCAAGTGAAATTTAATATATACGAGGTGTGATCAAAAAATACCCGGATTTTTCAAATAAAACTTTATTAAGACAATATTATTCTAAATACACATTATCACCTTCAAAATAATCTCCCTGTGAAGCAATACACCGCTGCCATCTTCTTTTCCACTTCTGAAAACATTCCTGGTAGGCACTAATTGGAATGTCCTTAAGATCGATTTCCGTATTTTGTTTAATGTCATCAATTGTTTGAAAACGACGTCCTTTGAGCGTTGATTTTAATTTTGGAAACAAAAAAAAGTCGCACGGAGCCAGGTCGGGTGAGTATGGTGGTTGTGGAACTACTGGAGTCTGATTTTTTGCTAAGAACTGACGAATGAGTAATGAGCTGTGAGCCGGAGCGTTATCGTGATGCAACATCCAAGAACCACTTTTCCAACTGTCTGGCCTTTTTTTCCTAACATTTTCTCGTAATCTTTTCATGACTTCTAAATAATAATGCTGATTTACTGTTTGTCCTTGAGGTACCCATTCACGATGAACTATACCACGAAAATCAAAAAATGTGATTAACATCGCTTTCACGTTTGATCTCACTTGCCTTGCTTTTTTTGGTCTAGGAGAATTTGCTGACTTCCACTGTGAAGATTGACGCTTGGTTTCAACATCATACCCGTAAATCCAAGTTTCATCACCTGTTATAATATTTTTTTAAAAGTCTTGGTCACTTTCTGTTCTTTCAAAAAGTTCTTGAGCGATGGTCTTTCGGTTTTGTTTTTGTTCATCGGTTAAGAGGCGAGGAACAAATTTGGCTGCGATTCGGCTCATGCCCAATTCTTTTGTTAATATTTCTTGGCACGAACCATAAGATATTCCGACGTCTTCTGCTACTTCTCTGATAGTTAATCGACGATTATTTCGAATAATTTCACGAACACGAGCAACAGTTTCATTTGTTTTACTGGTCGATGGTCTACCAGGTCGTTCGTTATCCTTGACGGATGTTCTACCTTCCTTAAATCGTTTTAACCACTCAAAACATGTTGTCCGAGACAGAACATCATCTCCAAAAGCTTGCTGCAAAAGTTTAAAAGTTTCACTCGAACTTTTTCCTAATTTAAAACAAAATTTTACGCACACACGTTGTTCTTCTATTCCTTCCATTACGAAATTCGCCACACGACTGAAGCATGTTTTTGTATAAATAACATAAAATAAAAATAAATATTGTTATCGATTTCAAACCAACGTTCAAATTATCGTTAGAAGTTACTTTATCGAATGACATTATCGGAATTTCGTCATCTTAATTGATATAAATATTATTAACACAGTCCGGGTATTTTTTGATCACACCTCGTATATATATATATATATAATAATTATAAATATATAAAATACTCACATTTCCGCGCAATGTGACCGTAGCCGTTGCAGTTGAAGCAACCTGAAATAGAAAAATTATATAGAATTATCATAATGAGGTCTGCGGCTTAAATTTCGATAAACTTACGGCGTACGGCCTGTTTTGGCCGCGGGTTTGCGGGGATTACCGACGGGTTTGAATTACCGTAGTAATTCACCCGCAAACCCGGGCAATTGTTTATAGAACCGATGTTCAAGTTGTCCATGCTGAAATAAATTATAATTAATTAAGACACACGCATCGTTCTTTTTTTTCATATATATATATATAATATATATAATAATATATATATAACGTAACGCGGTGACCAGATGTACAAACATATTTTAATAATTTTCCTACATACCTATTAGAATTGATTATTTAAATAATTTTTCATTCGAATATAAGTATTTTAATTATTTAGCCCAACTACGATCTTACAGTATATTATGCATTTTTAGCTCGAACCATAAAATAAAAATGAAAAAAAAAATACTTTCTTATGAAAAACTGCAGTACATGTGGTCACCATAATATACTCTAACTCAACAATTAGCAAATATAATTAAATATCATGTACTTACGTCTTCGGTGTGACAATTGGAAATGAACGGCTTTCCCGATTTCACTTTACGACGATGTCTGTTATTTCGTATACATATTATACCCGCCTTATATTATATTATATTAGATATATATATAAAATGTTGGTTATGACTTTATGAGCGATACCGTGTTTGAACGTCGGTTAACGTGTTTACTGTATTATTGCAGGTCTTTGGATGGCGTGACGTACAACGCGGTGGTGGTGGGGTGGAAGGAAGCGTCAACGGTCGAGCCGTTTGCCGAATTCTGCAGGCTACGTTTAACATCCGTGCAATACAGTTGTCGTAGCATTTTTTTTTTTGTTTTTGTTCGTTTCACTTGCACATTTATACTCATTATTATTATTACACTTACTTATTTATTATTTCTTATTATAATTATAATTATAATTTCTCCAGTTCTTATTACCTATTCGTTCACTTTTTTTTTTCATATAACTGGGACTTTGCAGGAGACCGGTGAGTACAACATTTTATTTTCCTTCCATAACTGGGCGTAGGCCCGCGCCCACGTGTGTAAACAAGCCGTTTGTTTAGGTTTATGGTTTTTTAACGAGTGCGATATAAATTACTTTCAACTATTATTATTATTATTATTATTATTATTAACATTTTCGTTGGTCGCGTCTTCTTCATACACAATGTATGAAAACATAATAATAACGAATCGTTCAACTCTCATAGGTTATGTCATTTTGTAAGCAAATGAACGCATACACGGCTCCGGTGACACACCTTTGCACCTGTTTGCGTACATCAATAACGCGAGATTATCGGCGCGCAGTTATAAAGTATTTCAATGTTACGGTTAACGAAAACATTGCATTCCGTTAACGGTAGGTATTAGCATTATACGCAGTTCCGTTGTGATGAGCATATTTTCCATACTATTATTTCGTATGAACTTAACTTAAATGCATTTTGTAAATTATTATTCGAATAATACTATTAACGTATTTCCGATAATAACGCGCAATAACTGTTATAGTATCATCTCCGCTGATAACAATCATTATTTTGATATAGTGTGTTTGTAAATAATTTGTTTTTTAATATATTCGGTTTGCTAATGTTATTATGCTAATTACTAAATTAAATATGTTTTTAACAATATAATATATTATATATACTTTTTAGTTTTATCACAATGGTCAGACACTGCGTTATGTGTGGAAACGTTGATGGAGCTATTGGAGTTTCAACACACAAGTATTCACAATTTCATTGCACTAAGCACATTTGTATGTACCATTATTATATTGCTACATTTTTCTCTTTAGATTTCCTACGGACGCCGCACGTAGACGTCTGTGGGTGCAATTTGTGGAGACCAACGGTTTTGCTGTTCGTCCACACTCTGTGCTCTGTTCGAGGCATTTCATTCCACACGTCGACTTCTTCCCAGGGGCCAATCGACGCCGTTTAATCAGAACAGCCGTGCCGTCAATAGTAAGTTTATTATGAAATACAATTTTAGTTTTAATTGTATGGTATATCTCTTCACACACACACACACACACACACACACACACCTCCATAATAATACAATGTAGGTACAATAGATTATAATATAATTTTTAATCAAACATTTCACTGCACCAAACATGAATATGTTCACTTACATGTTACATATCATTAACATGTGTATATAACATCTTCTTTTTCTTTTTCTGTTCACTAAATTACACTAAACTTGACAAAGTATACCGTTTCTCAATAACTAACTTATCTCACTGTCGATGTCAGTTCCATCACGAGTATAAGTAAAAATGTGTAACAACATAACCATTTGAACATTGTTATGTGAATTTATTTATATATATTTTTTTTATATCTACATCTTGAATTTTATTCACTACAACTTGACTTATACTCTTATTTATACACTCATTATAATAATATATATATAACTTTTATATATTACACTTATGGTTCTATCAACACCACACTTGACAATTGTTGACAAATTTATATATTATAATAATATATACTATAAATATCTTTTTTTTAAAAACCAAATATTTACTACGCCAAACATAAACGTTTTTACTTGCATACACTTCTTTTTTACCCTATTTATAAATAAAAAAGCATATCATTGTGTACAGGGAATGGAAGGTTTGTGTATTAAAATATATCTATTATATATATATTTATAGTTTCTTTTTTAGGTTCACTTATACCTATAGCTTAATTAATTTATTGTATTTAATTAATTTTTATATACAAATAAAATAAAAATATTAAATATATTTCTATTTATGTCTGTATGTTTAACTGATGGTACTCATTATGTTCTGTTATTTATGGGAAAATTAAAAAATTGAGATATATACTCAATACAATACATTACCAATTTATTAAGAACTAACCTATCTTATTAACAATATTTATTTTAGTTGTTAAATTATTTAAGTTTTATTTTTAATGTATTAGTTACAAATAGTTATTTTGAGATTTGTATTATTTTTTTTCAATACTGGTAAATGTTTAAACATTAATTTACATTATGCAGTGCAAATACATATAAACTATTAAATTGTTGTTTCAAAACATGTGTGATGCTGTTCTACATTTTGACCCTAATCATTAAGTGCTC
Source organism: Rhopalosiphum padi (assembly GCF_020882245.1). Taxonomy (NCBI): domain Eukaryota; kingdom Metazoa; phylum Arthropoda; class Insecta; order Hemiptera; family Aphididae; genus Rhopalosiphum; species Rhopalosiphum padi. Next base: position 78,129,916 of record NC_083599.1, read on the forward strand.
ATATTTTTATAATTTTATATCACTATATATATATATACTACTATACTACTACTATTCATTTAAACTGATCATCTATGATTTTATAGGCAGTCGAACAGCAGCATGAGGCACCTGACGGTGAACAAGCAGTTCACGAAGAAATTGACAACGCCGATGAACAAGGCGGCGCGGAAATCGTTGAGGTCCAAATGGATTTCAATGAAGTGCAAATCGTCGAGGACAATGTGGAAATTGTCGAGGTCCAGGTGGAAGATGACAATGTGGAAGTTGTCGAAGTCCAGATGGAAGACGACAATGTGGAAGTTGTCGAAGTCCAGATTGAAGACGACAATGTGGAAGTTGTCGAAGTCCAGATTGAAGACGACAATGTGGAAGTTGTCGAGTTCCAGATGGATGACGTCATAGTCGTTGATGTTCTGCCGGCCGACGCGCGGGCAGAACTTGAATTCGCAGACATCTTCGACCATTTACCTCCGGACGTCGACGAAGAGGTCAGTGAATAAATATTTCATCATATTGATAAAATAAAAAGCATATTATAAGAACCATTAAAATTTTATTATTCACACATTGCAGTTCGAGCCGATTCCACTGGGTGTTCCTGTGGCGGCAGAACGTTTGCCAATGAGAGACCGTCCGGCAGGTGTTCAACACCCACTCCCGGACCAACACAACATAGGTGCTTTGGACGCGGTTTGCCGAGAATGCAACGCCCGTCACTTCCACTGCGAGCGCGCAGCTAGAGGTCACTTCTCCACGTGCTGTAACAACGGTCAAGTGACCGCCACAGGACAGCGCGTTCTGCTGCCAGCACCTGTGCGTTTAACTAATTTGTTGATTGATGATTCACAGGAAGGTACCAACTTTCGAAGGGAGACTCGCCGGTACAACAACTCACTGGCGTTCGCAGCGTTCTCCAGCGACCTCAACCCCAGACGGTTGCCGGGTCGGGGACCAAGCGTGTACACTGTCCACGGACAAGTGTACCGCAGGGTCAACAATGACGTCGTCGGCAACGAACACAGGCCACCGAGCTACTGTGAGTTGTACTTTGTCAACTCCGCCGAGGCCAACCAGTCCCGAATGCGACAACAGGATGTCGCAGACCGTCTTTTGGCAGGTTTGCTTGCAGACCTGGACCAAATGCTTCGGGAGATCAACCCGTACGCTCAGGCTTTTAGGTGAGACAACCACTAAACTCATACACATACACTTTTGTAGTTATTAAACGCTGTGCTTAAACTTAAATTTTATGATTGCACACATTGCTTTTTTTTTTGTCTATACACACGGTCGGTTCTTAATGCATAAAGGTAATAATATTTTAATTTATTATTTTATACAATATACATTACACTATAACAAAAAAACAAAACCACGGTACTTCCGGATAAACTAAATAACATATAGACTACTGATTATATGCATTATATTTATTTTTATTATCCCACTTGCTGGTCTTTTTGCATCTTTTTGCAATGTGAATATTATAAGTATAAATGTGTTTACAGGAACATGAGCAGGTTGTGGTTGGAGGAACAAGAAAGAGCCAATGCCAACCCTGATTTGATTGGACCGAGGTCGGTAAGTATGCATTTTGTTACAGATGCAGCCAGGGACCAGCGACGATACCAGCGACCGACCGCAAACGAAGTTGCGGCCGTGTTCGTTGGTGACGACGGACGACCTAAATCTGGTAATTTTTGACAGGAATCCCGTTGACCCCCGACATCGGATGCAAACCATACCCGCGGGCTCATGTCACGCAGATCCCATGTTGTACCCTCTGTTCTTCCCGCACGGGGAGAGCGGATGGCACTTCAACGTGATGCAAGAGGGTAACCGCAACAACCAAGTTCGCAGTCGGAACACTATCCGGGAGTTTGTGTGTTATCGTATGGCAATTCGATATACAGGAAACAACGATACTGATCACGGAGGCATAAGTTTAATACACGGTGGTGGTTTTTTATTGCAGCAGTACGTGTGCGACCAGTATGTTCGGATGGAATCGAACAATCTCAACTACGCCCGTAGAAATCAGCAAGCGCTCCTCGCTGACGCTTATCAAGGGCTGGTGGACCACGTCAACCAACAGCATCACTTGGACGAGGCCAACCCGATGGCTGTCGGCCGTAGAGTCATTCTACCGTCGACGTTCGTCGGGAGTCCACGTTACATGAAAGGATGTTATCACGACGCGATGACTATTGTGCGTAAGTACGGTAAACCTGATCTGTTTATAACTTTTACGTGCAATCCTAGGTGGCCAGAAATCACACAGTACGTCGGAAGATGGTCTGCTCCAAACGACAGACCCGATCTCATAGCCCGGGTGTTCCACGCCAAACTCAAGGCCCTCATGCGGGACATAATAGTAAATCGTGTGTTTGGTAATGTAGACGCTTATGTATACACTGTTGAGTTTCAGAAACGTGGACTGCCGCACGCGCACATATTGGTCATCCTCGGCGAGGACAGCAAGTTGCATACCGCCGAGGATGTGGACAATGTTGTGTGCGCTTCCTTGCCGGACCCGGCAACCGACAGGCGCCTGTTTGACTGTGTGACATTACACATGATTCACGGGCCGTGTGGGCAACTAAACCCTAACAGCCCGTGCATGGTGGACAACAGTTGTTCAAAGAAGTATCCAAAAGAATACAGCGAAGAAACCGTCTACGCCTCAAACAACGGGTACCCGACGTACCGCCGACCGAACAATGGATCTGTGGCCTTGGTCAGACGACGAGAGGTGGGCAATGAATTTGTGGTCCCCCACAATCCGTACCTACTGGCCAAATACGATGCACACATCAACGTTGAGGTGTGCTCTACGATTAAGAGTGTCATGTATTTGTATAAATATGTGTACAAAGGCCATGATGCGGCTACTATGGAAGTTTGGGACGGCGATGAGATATTAAAGTAAGCAGATTCAAATTAATTATTTTCATATACTAAGTCTTTGCTATATATTATACATTAATAACACTCGATGAACCATACACTAAAATGTTTGTCGTAAGAACTGCATTCATTTGGTTAATTGTAATGCTTTTTGACTATGGAAATCATTGTTTACTTACAACACGCTGTAAATACATTATATAATACTCCAGCAGTTTTAATTGTATTTTCAACTATACTTGGCCATGCTTTATCTCATTATCTCAAACTAATTGTTGTTGAAACATAACATAAAAATCATTAAACTCCAATTCACCATCGATCAATGGTTTTCATCAAAGCTTCAGTTCAATTTGATATACAATTGTAGTTATTCGAATGGCTCAGGTATAGTTGATAATTGTTAAATTCAAATTGGTATGGCGTTGCACAAACTAATAAAATGCACTTTTATACACATTTCAAACACATGCATACTTAAAACATTTTTTTATTAACTTAGTATTACTACTGTTTTAATTTATTTCAAACTCATATCTGTGTGATGTTTAATTACTATTACTATATAATATAATACTTGACCATACATTAGTGTACATGTATATATATATATACATAAACTTCATTCTTTTAGTGTCAAGTATGGTTTTGTCTATATTGTTACTATCCGAAAACAAATTATTAACCCCCAGCTCACAATTGACGATGGTTTTAATTGAGTTAATTATTTTTAATTCATTCGAATGGCGCAGACATAGTTAACAGTTGTCATTTGTTATAGTAATAACCTATAACTGAATTTTAATTGTTTACAACTGTTAATTTTATATTATTATTAAATTAAATTAAATTATTATAAAATGATAATAAAAATAAATAAAATTCACAATATAACAATATATCAATCACATACTTTAAACACTATACCACTATACACTTTTTCATGTTATAATAATATACTTTTTATTAACTATATACTTTTTTTTTTTTTTTTTTTTTTAATGACTAATTTTATTTTATTCATGTGCTTGGTAGTATCACATGCACAATGATAGCACTAATGATTAATAATGAAAAATAATATATCTAATCTAAGCATAAAACAAATTATTAATTATTTAAACGTTATGCTCGCCAAACCCTTATAGCATTACATCTATTAATAAGATATATTATTTGTTACATATATGCAATTATTATATTAATATATTAATATATTAAATATATATTATGTATGTAATTAACTTAATATCAATTGATGTATCGCATTATGACTGTGCAGCTTTGTTACTATATTGTTTATTATATGTTATTTTTTTTCAGTTTCATCAATTCACGATACGTAAGTCCGCCAGAAGGGATCTGGCGGTTGTTTTCGTATGAAATGCACAAGAGAAGTCACACGATCGTTAGACTTCCAGTGCACTTGGAAGACCGACAGACCGTCTACTTTGCTCCTGGACAAGCCCAACAGCGAGTACAGAACGATGACCAACGTCGTACAAAATTGACAGAGTTCTTCACGCTCAACACAAACAACGTGGAGGCAAGGCAGTACCTCTATCACGAGATACCGGTGCACTACACGTGGCATCAGGCACAGAGAAGGTGGGTGCGGCGACAAAGACGGATGACCAACGAAACGTTGGCTCGGATGTACGTCGTCAACCCACTCGACCGTGACCGGTTCCACCTGCGACTGTTACTTTTGCACCGGAGAGGCTCGCAGTCTTTCCGGGACATGAGGACAGTCGACGGGGTGGTGCACGAGAGCTACGGGGCTGCCGCCATAGCGTTGGGACTCTTGGAGTCCGACCGCGCATGGCTGGTATGCATGGAAGAGTCTGCGGCGTTAGACACTCCCCGACAGCTCCGGTATCTCTTCGTGACGATATTGGTGATGTGCCATCCAGCGGAACCGCTGGCCTTGTTCCAAGCCAACGAGGCCAGCATGATGGAAGACTTCAATCGGCGTTTCCAAGACTTGGACCGTGCCAGAGCGACAAGTCTTGACGCCATTGGAGACCTACTTCGTGCACACGGAAAAACGCTCGGCGACTACGGGTTGCCAAACCCGGACGTCGGTTTATTGGAACCCGAACAGGACGACCAACTGTTCGTGGCAATAGACGTGGCGTTGCGGTGGGCGCAACAAGTGGTGGACATGAACGACGAACAGCGTACGGTGTACGATCGGGTGATGGCGGCCGTCGACGACAACCGGGACGTCCAAAAGGTGTTCTACGTCGACGGACCCGGTGGCACTGGAAAGACGACGCTCTACGGATGCCTCATTTGGGCGCTTCGCAACCGAGGGCTGTCGGTGTTGTGCGTGGCGTACACTGGGATCGCGGCGTCGCTCATGGACGGTGGTATGACTGTGCACTCGACGTTCGGGCTGCCGTTCGGTACCCTTTTGGACGAGGACACGTCTACCATCACCATGCAGTCCGAACGCGCTCAGAGGATACGTGACGCGGCACTGATCGTCTGGGACGAAGCGCCCATGTCACCGGGACCGCAACTCACGGTGGTCGATCGCTTGCTCAAGGACGTCATGAGCTCGGAATCGCCGTTCGGCGGTAAACCGGTCCTGTTCGCGGGCGACTTCAGGCAGATACTGCCCGTAGTCCGCAGGGGAAACAGGAGTGCCGTCGTCATGTCGTCTATCAAACACAACTCCCTGTGGCAAAACTCGGAGAAGTTTGAACTGACGCGAAACATGCGCGCCGGCAACGACGCGGTCTTCGCGGATTGGTTGCTCCGGCTCGGCAGCGGCCAACTGCCGACGGTCGACGGTGTCCCGGACACCGTCGAAATCCCTCGGGAAATGGTATGTGACGTTGCTGATTTAATTGATTTTGTTTACCCGCAGCACATGTCGTTGGCTAACGTCGACGATTTCGCTCGGAAAATCATTCTGTGTCCTAGGAACGAGGAATGCAGGCAAATCAATCGCAAGGTGCTCCAACGCATCGAGGGCGCTGAAAGAACGTACACGGGCGTAGACTCTGTGGTGATGGACGATCCCGACGAGGTAGCAAATTACCCCACCGAGTTCCTAAACTCACTAGAACTTAACGGCCTGCCGCCGTTCAGATTGACACTCAGGGTAGGTGCTGTAGTCATGTTGCTAAGAAATCTCGATCCTAAGCGAACACTGTGTAACGGTACAAGGTTAGTGGTCACCGAGCTCCGGCGACACAACTTTAAGGCTAGAGTTTTGTCTGGTAATGTTGATGCACAGGAGGACGTCGTCATACCAGCGATACCCATGACTTCGGGTAGTGGAGACGACGTGCCTTTCGAAATGAGGCGGGTTCAATTCCCAGTAAGGTTATCGTTTGCTATGACAATCATCAAGTCGCAAGGACAGACGTTTGACCGAGTTGGATTGCTTCTGTCGGTGCCCGTGTTCACACACGGGCAACTGTATGTTGCATTTTCGAGAGTGAGGAACGCTCAATCTGTCAGAGTCGGCATGTACGATGATGGCAATGGGCGGTTTGTCACAAAGAACGTTGTGTACAGGGAAGTACTACCAACGGGGTAACTGGTATTTAGGCAACGGTGAAATTGTTCACAACAAAAATGATATCAGATTTACTATTCCTAATTGCCATTCGCTATTACCATTGTTTAATTTCAATAAAAAATTCTGATATATTTTGTTTTTTGAGACTTTATAACCGGAGACTACAAAATTGTTTATATATATACAACATTGTTGTTGTATACCGATCATGGGTCTTATGGTCCACCGGGCGTTGGCCACATCATGGGTCTTAAGATCCACCGGGCGTTGGCCACTTGAAGTACCTAATCCTTAGGGATCCGTACATTTTT